>NC_136620.1:924320-1111820 GCF_933228915.1 Telmatherina bonti
AGGACAGGAACGGACAAGACAGGGCAGGAAAGGACAGGGCAGGACAGGACAGGAGCGGACATTACAGGACAGGACATAGCAGGACAGGGCAGGACAGGACAGGACAGGACAGGAACGGACAGGACAGGACAGGACAGGACAGGAACGGACAGGACAGGGCAGGACAGGACAGGACAGGACAGGACAGGACAGGGCAGGACAGGACAGGAACGGACAGGATAGGGCAGGACAGGACAGGGCAGGACAGGAAAGGACAGGACAGGGCAGGACAGGACAGGAACGGACAGGGCAGGACAGGACAGGACAGGGCAGGACAGGACAGGACAGGACAGGGCAGGACAGGAACGGACAGGACAGGACAGGACAGGACAGGAACGGACAGGACAGGGCAGGACAGGACAGGACAGGACAGGACAGGACAGGGCAGGACAGGACAGGAACGGACAGGATAGGGCAGGACAGGACAGGGCAGGACAGGAAAGGACAGGACAGGGCAGGACAGGACAGGAACGGACAGGGCAGGACAGGACAGGACAGGGCAGGACAGGACAGGACAGGACAGGGCAGGACAGGAACGGACAGGAAAGGACAGGACAGGGCAGGACAGGACAGGAACGGACAGGGCAGGACAGGACGTTTTATCACTAGTACCTGACCAAGGTAGGTTTTATCACTAGTACCTGACTCAGGTAGGTTTTATCAGTAGTACCTGACCCAGGTAGGTTTTATCAGTAGTACCTTACCCAGGTACGTTTTATTACTAGTACCTGACCCAGGTAGGTTTTATCACTAGTACCTGACCTAGGTAGGTTTTATCACTAGTACCCGACCCAGGTATGTTTTACCACTAGTACCTCACCCAGGTATGTTTTACCACTAGTACCTGACCTAGGAAGGTTTTACCACTAGTACCCGACCCAGGTATGTTTTACCACTAGTACCTGACCTAGGAAGGTTTTATCAGTTGTACCTTACCCAGGTACGTTTTATCACTAGTACCTGATCCAGGTAGGTTTTACCACTAGTACCTGACCTAGGAAGGTTTTACCACTAGTACCCGACCCAGGTAGGTTTTATCACTAGTACCTCACCCAGGTATGTTTTACCACTAGTACCTGACCCAGGTAGGTTTTATCACTAGTACCCGACCCAGGTATGTTTTACCACTAGTACCTCACCCAGGTATGTTTTACCACTAGTACCTGACCCAGGTAGGTTTTATCACTAGTACCCGACCCAGGTATGTTTTACCACTAGTACCTCACCCAGGTATGTTTTACCACTAGTACCTGACCCAGGTAGGTTTTATCACTAGTACCTGACCCAGGTAGGTTTTATAACTAGTACCTGACCTAGGTAGGTTTTATCAGTAGTACCTGACCCAGGTAGGTTTTATCACAAGTGCCTGACCCAGGTTGGTTTTATCACTAGTACCTGACCCAGGTAGGTTTTATCACTAGTACCTGACCCAGGTAGGTTTTATCAGTTGTACCTTACCCAGGTATGTTTTACCACTAGTACCTCACCCAGGTATGTTTTACCACTAGTACCTGACCCAGGTAGGTTTTATCACTAGTACCTCACCCAGGTATGTTTTACCACTAGTACCTGACCCAGGTATGTTTTACCACTAGTACCCGACCCAGGTATGTTTTACCACTAGTACCTCACCCAGGTATGTTTTACCACTAGTACCTGACCCAGGTAGGTTTTATCACTAGTACCCGACCCAGGTATGTTTTACCACTAGTACCTCACCCAGGTATGTTTTACCACTAGTACCTGACCCAGGTAGGTTTTATCACTAGTACCTGACCCAGGTAGGTTTTCTAACTAGTACCTGACCTAGGTAGGTTTTATCAGTAGTACCTGACCCAGGTAGGTTTTATCACAAGTACCTGACCCAGGTAGGTTTTATTACTAGTACCTGACCCAGGTAGGTTTTACCACTAGTACCTGACCCAGGTAGGTTTTATCACTAGTACCTGACCCAGGTAGGTTTTATCAGTAGTACCTTACCCAGGTACGTTTTATCACTAGTACCTGACCAAGGTAGGTTTTATCACTAGTACCTGACTCAGGTAGGTTTTATCAGTAGTACCTGACCCAGGTAGGTTTTATCACTAGTACCTGACCCAGGTAGGTTTTATCACTAGTACCTGACCCAGGTAGGTGTTATCACTAGTACCTGACCCAGGTAGGTTTTATCAGTAGTACCTGACCCAGGTAGGTTTTATCACTAGTACCTGACTCAGGTACGTTTTATCACTAGTACCTGACCCAGGTAGGTTTTTCACCAGTACCTGACCCAGGTAGGTTTTATCAGTTGTACCTTACCCAGGTACGTTTTATCACTAGTACCTGACCCAGGTAGGTTTTATCACTAGTACCTGACCCAGGTAGGTTTTATAAGTAGTACCTGACCCAGGTAGGTTTTATCAGTAGTACCTTACCCAGGTACGTTTTATCACTAGTACCTGACCCAGGTACGTTTTATCACTAGTACCTGACCCAGGTACGTTTTATAACTAGTACCTGACCTAGGTAGGTTTTATCCGTAGTACCTGACCCAGGTAGGTTTTATCACAAGTACCTGACCCAGGTAGGTTTTATCACTAGTACCTGACCCAGGTAGGTTTTATCACTAGTACCTGACCCAGGTATGTGTTATCACTAGTACCTGACCCAGGTAGGTTTTATCAGTAGTACCTGACCCAGGTAGGTTTTATTACTAGTACCTGACTCAGGTACGTTTTATCACTAGTACCTGACCCAGGTAGGTTTTATAAGTAGTACCTGACCCAGGTAGGTTTTATCAGTAGTACCTTACCCAGGTACGTTTTATCACTAGTACCTGACCCAGGTACGTTTTATCACTAGTACCTGACCCAGGTACGTTTTATAACTAGTACCTGACCTAGGTAGGTTTTATCAGTAGTACCTGACCCAGGTAGGTTTTATCACTAGTACCTGACCCAGGTAGGTTTTATCAGTAGTACCTCACCCAGGTAGGTTTTATAACTAGTACCCGAACGAGGTATATTTTACCTCTAGTACCTGACCTAGGAAGGTTTTACAACTAGTACCTGACCCAGGTAGGTTTTATCAATAGTACCCGACCCAGGTATGTTTTACCTCTAGTACCTGACCTAGGAAGGTTTCATCAGTTGTACCTTACCCAGGTACGTTTTATCACTAGTACCTGACCCAGGTAGGTTTTATCACTAGTACCTTACCCAGGTACGTTTTATCACTAGTACCTGACCCAGGTAGGTTTTATCAACAGTACCTTACCCAGGTACGTTTTATCAGTAGTACCTGACCCAGGTAGGTTTTATCACAAGTACCTGACCCAGGTAGGTTTTATCACTAGTACCTGACCCAGGTAGGTTTTATAACTAGTACCTGACCCAGGTAGGTTTTATCACTAGTACCTGACCCAGGTAGGTTTTTTCACTAGTACCCGACCCAGGTAGGTTTTATCAGTAGTACCTGACCCAGGTAGGTTTTATCACTAGTACCTGACCCAGGTAGGTTTTATCAGTAGTACCTGACCCAGGTAGGTTTTATCAGTAGTACCTCACCCAGGTATGTTTTACCACTAGTACCTGACCCAGGTAGGTTTTATGACTAGTACCCGAACGAGGTATATTTTACCACTAGTACCTGACCTAGGAAGGTTTTACCACTAGTACCTGACCCAGGTACATTTTATCACTAGTTCCCGACCCAGGTATGTTTTACCACTAGTACCTCACCCAGGTATGTTTTACCACTAGTACCTGACCCAGGTAGGTTTTATCACTAGTACCCTAACGAGGTATGTTTTACCACTAGTACCTGACCTAGGAAGGTTTTACCACTAGTACCTGACCCAGGTAGGTTTTATCACTAGTACCCGACCCAGGTATGTTTTACCACTAGTACCTGACCTAGGAAGGTTTTATCAGTTGTACCTTACCCAGGTAGGTTTTATCACTAGTACCTGACCCAGGTAGGTTTTATCACTAGTACCTGACCCAGGTAGGTTTTATCAGTAGTACCTTACCCAGGTACGTTTTATCAGTAGTACCTGACCCAGGTAGGTTTTATCACAAGTACCTGACCCAGGTAGGTTTTATCACTAGTACCTGACCCAGGTAGGTTTTATAACTAGTACCTGACCCAGGTAGGTTTTATCACTAGTACCTGACCCAGGTAGGTTTTATCACTAGTACCCGACCCAGGTAGGTTTTATCAGTAGTACCTGACCCAGGTAGGTTTTATTACTAGTACCTGACTCAGGTACGTTTTATCACTAGTACCTGACCCAGGTAGGTTTTATAAGTAGTACCTGACCCAGGTAGGTTTTATCAGTAGTACCTTACCCAGGTACGTTTTATCACTAGTACCTGACCCAGGTACGTTTTATCACTAGTACCTGACCCAGGTACGTTTTATAACTAGTACCTGACCTAGGTAGGTTTTATCAGTAGTACCTGACCCAGGTAGGTTTTATCACTAGTACCTGACCCAGGTAGGTTTTATCAGTAGTACCTCACCCAGGTAGGTTTTATAACTAGTACCCGAACGAGGTATATTTTACCTCTAGTACCTGACCTAGGAAGGTTTTACAACTAGTACCTGACCCAGGTAGGTTTTATCAATAGTACCCGACCCAGGTATGTTTTACCTCTAGTACCTGACCTAGGAAGGTTTCATCAGTTGTACCTTACCCAGGTACGTTTTATCACTAGTACCTGACCCAGGTAGGTTTTATCACTAGTACCTTACCCAGGTACGTTTTATCACTAGTACCTGACCCAGGTAGGTTTTATCAACAGTACCTTACCCAGGTACGTTTTATCAGTAGTACCTGACCCAGGTAGGTTTTATCACAAGTACCTGACCCAGGTAGGTTTTATCACTAGTACCTGACCCAGGTAGGTTTTATAACTAGTACCTGACCCAGGTAGGTTTTATCACTAGTACCTGACCCAGGTAGGTTTTTTCACTAGTACCCGACCCAGGTAGGTTTTATCAGTAGTACCTGACCCAGGTAGGTTTTATCACTAGTACCTGACCCAGGTAGGTTTTATCAGTAGTACCTGACCCAGGTAGGTTTTATCAGTAGTACCTCACCCAGGTATGTTTTACCACTAGTACCTGACCCAGGTAGGTTTTATGACTAGTACCCGAACGAGGTATATTTTACCACTAGTACCTGACCTAGGAAGGTTTTACCACTAGTACCTGACCCAGGTACATTTTATCACTAGTTCCCGACCCAGGTATGTTTTACCACTAGTACCTCACCCAGGTATGTTTTACCACTAGTACCTGACCCAGGTAGGTTTTATCACTAGTACCCTAACGAGGTATGTTTTACCACTAGTACCTGACCTAGGAAGGTTTTACCACTAGTACCTGACCCAGGTAGGTTTTATCACTAGTACCCGACCCAGGTATGTTTTACCACTAGTACCTGACCTAGGAAGGTTTTATCAGTTGTACCTTACCCAGGTAGGTTTTATCACTAGTACCTGACCCAGGTAGGTTTTATCACTAGTACCTGACCCAGGTAGGTTTTATCAGTAGTACCTTACCCAGGTACGTTTTATCAGTAGTACCTGACCCAGGTAGGTTTTATCACAAGTACCTGACCCAGGTAGGTTTTATCACTAGTACCTGACCCAGGTAGGTTTTATAACTAGTACCTGACCCAGGTAGGTTTTATCACTAGTACCTGACCCAGGTAGGTTTTATCACTAGTACCCGACCCAGGTAGGTTTTATCAGTAGTACCTGACCCAGGTAGGTTTTATCACTAGTACCTGACCCAGGTAGGTTTTATCAGTAGTACCTGACCCAGGTAGGTTTTATCAGTAGTACCTGACCCAGGTAGGTTTTATCACAAGTACCTGACCCAGGTAGGTTTTATCACTAGTACCTGACCTAGGTAGGTTTTATCACTAGTACCTGACCCAGGTAGGTTTTATCACTAGTACCCGACCCAGGTAGGTTTTATAACTAGTACCTGACCCAGGTAGGTTTTATCACTAGTACCTGACCTAGGTAGGTTTTATCAGTAGTACCTGACCCAGGTAGGTTTTATCACTAGTACCTGACCCAGGTAGGTTTTATCACTAGTACCCGACCCAGGTAGGTTTTATCACTAGTACCTGACCCAGGTAGGTTTTATGACTAGTACCTGACCTAGGTAGGTTTTATCACTAGTACCTGACCCAGGTAGGTTTTATAACTAGTACCCGACCCAGGTAGGTTTTATAACTAGTACCTGACCCAAGGAGGTTTTATCAGTTGTACCTTACCCAGGTATGTTTTATCACTAGTTCCTGACCCAGGTAGGTTTTATCACTAGGACCTGACCCAGGTAGGTTTTATCAGTAGTACCTGACCCAGGTACGTTTTATCAGTAGTACCTTACCCAGGTACGTTTTATCACTAGTACCTGACCCATGTAGGTTTTATCACTAGTACCTGACCCAGGTACGTTTTATAACTAGTACCTGACCTAGGTAGGTTTTATCAGTAGTACCTGACCCAGGTAGGTTTTATCACAAGTACCTGACCCAGGTAGGTTTTATCACTAGTACCTGACCCAGGTAGGTTTTATCAGTAGTACCTGACCCAGGTAGGTTTTATAACTAGTACCTGACCCAGGTAGGTTTTATCACTAGTACCTGACCCAGGTAGGTTTTATAACTAGTACCTGACCAGGTAGGTTTTATTACCAGTACCCGACCCAGGTAGGTTTTTTCACTAGTACCTGACCCAGGTAGGTTTTATCACTAGTACCCGACCCAGGTAGGTTTTATAACTAGTACCTGACCCAGGTAGGTTTTATCACTAGTAACTGACCTAGGTAGGTTTTATCACTAGTACCCGACCCAGGTAGGTTTTATCACTAGTACCTGACCCAGGTAGGTTTTATGACTAGTACCTGACCCAGGTAGGTTTTATCACTAGTACCTGACCCAGGTAGGTTTTATCAGTTGTACCTTACCCAGGTATGTTTTATGACTAGTTCCTGACCCAGGTAGGTTTTATCACTAGTACCTGACCCAGGTAGGTTTTATCAGTTGTACCTTACCCAGGTACGTTTTATCACTAGTTCCTGACCCAGGTACGTTTTATCACTAGTACCTGACCCAGGTAGGTTTTATCACTAGTACCTGACCCAGGTAGGTTTCATCACTAGTACCTGACCCAGGTAGGTTTTATCAGTAGTACCTGACCCAGGTAGGTTTTATCACTAGTACCTGACCCAGGTAGGTTTTAAAACTAGTACCTGACACAGGTAGGTTTTATTACTAGTACCCGACCCAGGTAGGTTTTATCACTAGTACCTGACCCAGGTAGGTTTTATCACTAGTACCCGACCCAGGTAGGTTTTATAACTAGTACCTGACCGAGGTAGATTTTATCACTAGTACCTGACCTAGGTAGGTTTTATCAGTAGTACCTGACCCAGGTAGGTTTTATCACTAGTACCCGACCCAGGTAGGTTTTATCACTAGTACCTGATCCAGGTAGGTTTTATGACTAGTACCTGACCCAGGTAGGTTTTATTACTAGTACCCGACCCAGGTAGGTTTTATCACTAGTACCTGACCCAGGTAGGTTTTATCACTAGTACCCGACCCAGGTAGGTTTTATAACTAGTACCTGACCCAGGTAGATTTTATCACTAGTACCTGACCCAGGTAGGTTTTATCACTATTACCTGACCCAGGTAGGTTTTATCACTAGTACCCGACCCAGGTAGGTTTTATAACTAGTACCTGATCCAGGTAGGTTTTATGACTAGTACCTGACCCAGGTAGGTTTTATCACTAGTACCTGACCCAGGTAGGTTTTATCAGTTGTACCTTACCCAGGTATGTTTTATCACTAGTTCCTGACCCAGGTAGGTTTTATCACTAGTACCTGACCCAGGTAGGTTTTATCAGTTGTACCTTACCCAGGTACGTTTTATCACTAGTTCCTGACCCAGGTACGTTTTATCACTAGTACCTGACCCAGGTACGTTTTATCAGTAGTACCTGACCCAGGTACGTTTTATCACTAGTACCCGACCCAGGTAGGTTTTATAACTAGTACCTGACCTAGGTAGGTTTTATCAGTAGTACCTGACCCAGGTAGGTTTTATCACAAGTACCTGACCCAGGTAGGTTTTATCAGTAGTACCTGACCCAGGTAGGTTTTATAACTAGTACCTGACCTAGGTAGGTTTTATCAGTAGTACCTGACCCAGGTAGGTTTTATCACAAGTACCTGACCCAGGTAAGTTTTATCACTAGTACCTGACCCAGGTAGGTTTTATCACTAGTACCTGACCCAGGTACGTTTTATCACTAGTACCTGACCCAGGTAGGTTTTATCAGTTGTACCTGACCCAGGTAGGTTTTATCAGTAGTACCTTACCCAGGTACGTTTTATCACTAGTACCTGACCCAGGTACGTTTTATCACTAGTACCTGACCCAGGTACGTTTTATAACTAGTACCTGACCTAGGTAGGTTTTATCAGTATTACCTGATCCAGGTAGGTTTTATCACAAGTACCTGACCCAGGTAGGTTTTATCAGTAGTACCTGACCCAGGTACGTTTTATCACTAGTACCTGACCCAGGTAGGTTTCATCAGTAGTACCTGACCTAGGTAGGTTTTATCAGTAGTACCTTACCCAGGTACGTTTTATCACTAGTACCTGACCCAGGTACGTTTTATCACTAGTACCTGACCCAGGTACGTTTTATAACTAGTACCTGACCTAGGTAGGTTTTATCACTAGTACCTGACCCAGGTAGGTTTTATCAGTAGTACCCGACCCAGGTAGGTTTTATAACTAGTACCTGACCCAGGTAGGTTTTATCACTAGTACCTGACCCAGGTAGGTTTTATAACTAGTACCTGACCCAGGTAGGTTTTATTACTAGTACCCGACCCAGGTAGGTTTTATCACTAGTACCTGACCCAGGTAGGTTTTATGACAAGTACCTGACCCAGGTAGGTTTTATCACTAGTACCTGACCCAGGTAGGTTTTATCACTAGTACCCCGACCCAGGTAGGTTTTATCACTAGTACCTGACCCAGGTAGGTTTTATGACTAGTACCTGACCCAGGTAGGTTTTATCACTAGTACCTAACCAAGGTAGGTTTTATCAGTTGTACCTTACCCAGGTATGTTTTATCACTAGCTCGTGACCCAGGTAGGTTTTATCACTAGTACCTGACCCAGGTAGGTTTTATCAGTTGTACCTTACCCAGGTACGTTTTATCACTAGTTCCTGACCCAGGTACGTTTTATCACTAGTACCTGACCCAGGTACGTTTTATCACTAGTACCTGACCCAGGTAGGTTTTTTCACTAGTACCTGACCTAGGTAGGTTTTATCAGTAGTACCTGACCCAGGTAGGTTTTATCACAAGTACCTGACCCAGGTAGGTTTTATTACTAGTACCTGACCCAGGTAGGTTTTATCACAAGTACCTGACCCAGGTAGGTTTTATTACTAGTACCTGACCCAGGTAGGTTTTATCACTAGTACATGACCCAGGAAGGTTTTATCAGTAGTACCTGACCCAGGTAGGTTTTATCAGTAGTACCTGACCCAGGTAGGTTTTATCACTAGTACCTGACCCAGGTAGGTTTTAACACAAGTACCTGACCCAGGCAGGTTTTATCACTAGTACCTGACCCAGGTACGTTTTATCACTAGTACCTGACCCAGGTAGGTTTTATCACTAGTACCTGACCCAGGAAGGTTTTATCAGTAGTACCTGACCCAGGTAGGTTTTATCACTAGTACCTGACCCAGGTAGATTTTATCACTAGTACCCGACCCAGGTACGTTTTATCACTAGTACCTGACCCATGTAGGTTTTATAACTAGTACCTGACCTAGGTAGGTTTTATCAGTAGTACCTGACCCAGGTAGGTTTTATCACAAGTACCTGACCCAGGTAGGTTTTATTACTAGTACCTGACCCAGGTAGGTTTTATCACTAGTACCTGACACAGGTAGGTTTTATCACTAGTACCCGACCCAGGTAGGTTTTATCACTAGTACCCGACCCAGGTAGGTTTTATCACTAGTACCCGACCCAGGTAGGTTTTATCACTAGTACCTGACCCAGGTAGGTTTTATAACTAGTACCCGACCCAGGTAGGTTTTATCACTAGTACCTGACCCAGGTAGGTCTTATCAGTAGTACCTGACCCAGGTAGGTTTTATTACTAGTACCTGACCCAGGTAGGTTTTATCAGTAGTACCTTACCCAGGTAGGTTTTATCAGTAGTACCTGACCCAGGCAGGTTTTATAACTAGTACCTGACCCTGGTAGGTTTTATAACTAGTACCCGACCCAGGTAGGTTTTATCACTAGTACCCGACCCAGGTAGGTTTTATCACTAGTACCTGACCCAGGTAGGTTTTATCAGTAGTACCTGACCCAGGTAGGTTTTATAACTAGTACCTGACCCAGGTAGGTTTTATCAGTAGTACCTTACCCAGGTAGGTTTTATCACAAGTACCTGACCCAGGTAGGTTTTATCAGTAGTACCTGACCCAGGTAGGTTTTATCAGTAGTACCTGACCTAGGTAGGTTTTATCACTAGTACCTGACCCAGGTACATTTTATCACTAGTACCTGACCCAGGTAGGTTTTATCAGTAGTACCCGCCCCAGGTAGGTTTTATCACTAGTACCTGACCCAGGTAGGTTTTATCACTAGTACCTGACCCAGGTACGTTTTATCACTAGTACCTGACCCAGGTAGGTTTTATCACAAGTACCTGACCAAGGTACGTTTTATCACTAGTACCTGACCCAGGTAGGTTTTATCACTAGTACCTGACCCAGGTAGGTTTTATCACTAGTTCCAGACCCAGGTACGTTTTATCACTAGTACCTGACCCAGGTAGGTTTTATCAGTAGTACCTGACCCAGGTAGGTTTTATCACTAGTACCTGACCCAGGTAGATTTTATCACTAGTACCCGACCCAGGTACGTTTTATCACTACTACCCGACCCAGGTAGGTTTTATCACTAGTACCTGACCCAGGTAGGTTTTATCACTAGTACCTGACTCAGGTACGTTTTATCACTAGTACCCGACCCAGGTAGGTTTTATCAGTAGTTCCTGACCCAGGTAGGTTTTATCACTAGTACCTGACTCAGGTACGTTTTATTACTAGTACCCGACCCAGGTACGTTTTATCACTAGTACCCGACCCAGGTAGGTTTTATCACTAGTACCTGACCCAGGTAGGTTTTATCACTAGTACCCGACCCAGGTAGGTTTTATCAGTAGTACCCGACCCAGGTAGGTTTTATCACTAGTACCTGACCCAGGTAGGTTTTATCACTAGTACCCAACCCAGGTAGGTTTTATCACTAGTACCCTACCCAGGTAGGTTTTATCACTAGCTCCTGACCCAAGTAGGTTTTATCACTAGTACCTGACCCAGGTAGGTTTTATCACTAGTACCCGACCCAAGTAGGTTTTATAACTAGTACCTGACCCAGGTAGGTTTTATCAGTAGTACCTTACCCAGGTAGGTTTTATCACTAGTACCCGACCCAGGTAGGTTTTATCACTAGTACCTGACCCAGGTACGTTTTATCACTAGTACCTGACCCAGGTAGGTTTTATCAGTAGTACCCGACCCAGGTAGGTTTTACCACTAGTACCTGACCCAGGTAGGTTTTATCACTAGTACCTGACCCAGGTACGTTTTATCACTAGTACCTGACCCAGGTAGGTTTTATCACAAGTACCTGACCCAGGTAGGTTTTATCACTAGTACCTGACCCAGGTAGGTTTTATCACTAGTACCTGACCCAGGTAGGTTTTATCACTAGTACCTGACCCAGGTAGGTTTTATCACTGGTACCTGACCCAGGTAGGTTTTATCACTAGTACCCTACCCAGGTAGGTTTTATCACTAGAACCTGACCCAGGTAGGTTTTATAACTAGTACCTGACCCAGGTAGGTTTTATCACTAGTACCTGACCCAGGTACGTTTTATCACTAGTACCTGACCCAGGTAGGTTTTATCACTAGTACCTGACCCAGGTAGCTTTTATCACTAGTACCTGACCCAGGTACGTTTTATCACTAGTACCTGACCCAGGTAGGTTTTATCACAAGTACCTGACCCAGGTAGGTTTTATCACTAGTACCTGACCCAGGTAGGTTTTATCACTAGTACCTGACCCAGGTAGGTTTTATCACTGGTACCTGACCCAGGTAGGTTTTATCACTAGTACCCTACCCAGGTAGGTTTTATCACTAGTACCTGACCCAGGTAGGTTTTATAACTAGTACCTGACCCAGGTAGGTTTTATCACTAGTACCTGACCCAGGTACGTTTTATCACTAGTACCTGACCCAGGTAGGTTTTATCAGTAGTACCTGACCCAGGTAGGTTTTATCACTAGTACCTGACCCAGGTACGTTTTATCACTAGTACCTGACCCAGGTACGTTTTATCACTAGTACCTGACCCAGGTAGGTTTTATCACTAGTACCTGACCCAGGTAGGTTTTATCACTAGTACCTGACCCAGGTAGGTTTTATCAGTAGTACCTGACCCAGGTAGGTTTTATCACTAGTACCTGACTCAGGTACGTTTTATCACTAGTACCTGACCCAGGTAGGTTTTATCACTAGTTCCTGACCCAGGTAGGTTTTATCACTAGTACCCGACCCAGGTAGGTTTTATCACTAGTACCCGACCCAGGTAGGTTTTATCACTAGTACCCTACCCAGGTAGGTTTTATCACTAGTACCCGACCCAGGGAGGTTTTATCACTAGTACCCGAACCAGGTAGGTATTATCAGTAGTACCTGACCCAGGTAGGTTTTATCACTGGTACCCGACCCAGGTAGGTTTTATCACTAGTACCCGACCCAGGTAGGTTTTATGACTAGTACCCTACCCAGGTAGGTTTTATGACTGGTACCCGACCCAGGTAGGTTTTATCACTAGTACCCGACCCAGGTAGGTTTTATCACTAGTTCCTGACCCAGGTAGCTTTTATCACTAGTACCTGACCCAGGTAGGTTTTATCACTAGTACCTGACCCAGGTAGGTTTTATGACTAGTACCTGACCCAGGTCGGTTTTATACCTAGTACCTGACCCAGGTAGGTTTTATCAGTTGTACGTTACCCAGGTATGTTTTATCACTAGTTCCTTAACCAGGTAGGTTTTATCACTAGTACCTGACCCAGGTAGATTTTATCACTAGTACCCGACCCAGGCGCGTTTTACCATTAGTACGCGACCCAGGTAGGTTTTATCACTAGTACCTGACCCAGGTAGGTTTTTTCACTAGTACCCAACCTAGGTAGGTTTTATCAGTAGTACCCGACCCAGGTAGGTTTTATCACTAGTACCTGACCCAGGTAGGTTTTATCACTAGTACCTGACCCAGGTACGTTTTATCACTAGTACCTGACCCAGGTAGGTTTTATCACAAGTACCTGACCCAGGTAGGTTTTATCACTAGTACCCGACCCAGGTAGGTTTTATCACTAGTACCTGACCCAGGTACGTTTTATCACTAGTACCTGACCCAGGTAGGTTTTATCACTGGTACCCGACCCAGGTAGGTTTTATCACTAGTACCCGACCCAGGTAGGTTTTATCACTAGTACCTGACCCAGGTACGTTTTATCACTAGTACCTGACCCAGGTACGTTTTATCACTAGTACCTGACCCAGGTAGGTTTTATCACTAGTACCTGACCTAGGTAGGTTTTATCACTAGTACCTGACCCAGGTAGGTTTTATCACTAGTACCTGACCCAGGTAGGTTTTATTACTAGTACCGGACCCAGGTAGGTTTTATCAGTAGTACCTTACCCAGGTAGGTTTTATCACAAGTACCTGACCCAGGTAGGTTTTATCAGTAGTACCTGACCCAGATAGGTTTTATAACTAGTACCTGACCCAGGTAGGTTTTATCAGTAGTACCTGACCCAGGTAGGTTTTATCACTAGTACCTGACCCAGGTACGTTTTATCACTAGTACCTGACCCAGGTAGGTTTTATCAGTAGTACCCGACCCAGGTAGGTTTTATCACTAGTACCTGACCCAGGTAGGTTTTATCACTAGTACCTGACCCAGGTACGTTTTATCACTAGTACCTGACCCAGGTAGGTTTTATCACAAGTACCTGACCAAGGTACGTTTTATCACTAGTACCTGACCCAGGTACGTTTTATCACTAGTACCTGACCCAGGTAGGTTTTATCAGTAGTACCTGACCCAGGTAGGTTTTATCACTAGTACCTGACTCAGGTACGTTTTATCACTAGTACCTGACCCAGGTAGGTTTTATCACTAGTTCCTGACCCAGGTAGGTTTTATCACTAGTACCCGACCCAGGTAGGTTTTATCACTAGTACCCGACCCAGGTAGGTTTTATCACTAGTACCCGACCCAGGTAGGTTTTATCAGTAGTACCTGACCCAGGTAGGTTTTATCACTGGTACCCGACCCAGGTAGGTTTTATAACTAGTACCCGACCCAGGTAGGTTTTATGACTAGTACCTGACCCAGGTAGGTTTTATGACTGGTACACGACCCAGGTAGGTTTTATCACTAGTACCCGACCCAGGTAGGTTTTATCACTAGTTCCTGACCCAGGTAGCTTTTATCACTAATACCTGACCCAGGTAGGTTTTATCACTAGTACCTGACCCAGGTAGGTTTTATGACTAGTACCTTACCCAGGTTGGTTTTATACCTAGTACCTGACCCAGGTAGGTTTTATCAGTTGTACGTTACCCAGGTATGTTTTATCACTAGTTCCTTAACCAGGTAGGTTTTATCACTAGTACCTGACCCAGGTAGATTTTATCACTAGTACCCGACCCAGGCGCGTTTTACCATTAGTACGCGACCCAGGTAGGTTTTATCACTAGTACCTGACCCAGGTAGGTTTTTTCACTAGTACCCAACCTAGGTAGGTTTTATCAGTAGTACCCGACCCAGGTAGGTTTTATCACTAGTACCTGACCCAGGTAGGTTTTATCACTAGTACCTGACCCAGGTACGTTTTATCACTAGTACCTGACCCAGGTAGGTTTTATCACAAGTACCTGACCCAGGTACGTTTTATCACTAGTACCTGACCCAGGTACGTTTTATCACTAGTACCCGACCCAGGTAGGTTTTATCACTAGTACCTGACCCAGGTACGTTTTATCACTAGTACCTGACCCAGGTAGGTTTTATCACTGGTACCCGACCCAGGTAGGTTTTATCACTAGTACCCGACCCAGGTAGGTTTTATCACTAGTACCTGACCCAGGTACGTTTTATCACTAGTACCTGACCCAGGTACGTTTTATCACTAGTACCTGACCCAGGTAGGTTTTATCACTAGTACCTGACCTAGGTAGGTTTTATCACTAGTACCTGACCCAGGTAGGTTTTATCACAAGTACCTGACCCAGGTAGGTTTTATTACTAGTACCGGACCCAGGTAGGTTTTATCAGTAGTACCTGACCCAGGTAGGTTTTATCACTAGTACCCGACCCAGGTAGGTTTTATCACTAGTACCCGACCCAGGTAGGTTTTATCACTAGTACCTGACCCAGGTAGGTTTTATCAGTAGTACCTGACCCAGGTAGGTTTTATAACTAGTACCTGACCCAGGTAGGTTTTATCAGTAGTACCTTACCCAGGTAGGTTTTATCACAAGTACCTGACCCAGGTAGGTTTTATCAGTATTACCTGACCCAGATAGGTTTTATCACTAGTACCTGACCCAGGTACGTTTTATCACTAGTACCTGACCCAGGTAGGTTTTATCAGTAGTACCCGACCCAGGTAGGTTTTATCACTAGTACCTGACCCAGGTAGGTTTTATCACTAGTACCTGACCCAGGTAGGTTTTATCACTAGTACCTGACCCAGGTAGGTTTTATCACAAGTACCTGACCAAGGTACGTTTTATCACTAGTACCTGACCCAGGTACGTTTTATCACTAGTACCTGACCCAGGTAGGTTTTATCAGTAGTACCTGACCCAGGTAGGTTTTATCACTAGTACCTGACCCAGGTAGGTTTTATCAGTAGTACCCGACCCAGGTAGGTTTTATCACTAGTACCTGACCCAGGTAGGTTTTATCACTAGTACCTGACCCAGGTAGGTTTTATCAGTAGTACCTGACCCAGGTACGTTTTATCACTAGTACCTGACCCAGGTAGGTTTTATCACTAGTACCTGACCCAGGTAGGTTTTATCAGTAGTACCTGACCCAGGTAGGTTTTATCACTAGTACCTGACCCAGGTAGATTTTATCACTAGTACCCGACCCAGGTACGTTTTATAACTAGTACCCGACCCAGGTAGGTTTTATCACTAGTACCTGACCCAGGTAGGTTTTTTCACTAGTACCCGATCTAGTAAGGTTTTATCACTAGTACCTGACCCAGGTAGGTTTTATCACTAGTACCTGACTCAGGTACGTTTTATCACTAGTACCCGACCCAGGTAGGTTTTATCACTAGTTCCTGACCCAGGTAGGTTTTATCACTAGTACCTGACCCAGGTAGGTTTTATCACTGGAACCCGACCCAGGTAGGTTTTATAACTAGTACCTGACCCAGGTAGGTTTTATCACTAGTACCTGACCCAGGTACGTTTTATCACTAGTACCTGACCCAGGTAGGTTTTATCACTAGTACCTGACCCAGGTAGGTTTTATCACTAGTACCTGACCCAGGTAGGTTTTATCACTAGTACCTGACCCAGGTACGTTTTATCACTAGTACCTGACCCAGGTAGGTTTTATCACTAGTACCTGACCCAGGTAGGTTTTATCACTAGTACCTGACCAAGGTAGGTTTTATCACAAGTACCTGACCCAGGTACGTTTTATCACTAGTACCTGACCCAGGTACGTTTTATCACTAGTACCTGACCCAGGTAGGTTTTATCAGTAGTACCTGACCCAGGTAGGTTTTATCACTAGTACCTGACTCAGGTACGTTTTATCACTAGTACCCGACTCAGGTAGGTTTTATCACTAGTTCCTGACCCAGGTAGGTTTTATCACTAGTACCTGACTCAGGTACGTTTTATCACTAGTACCCGACCCAGGTAGGTTTTATCACTAGTACCCGACCCAGGTAGGTTTTATCACTAGTACCCTACCCAGGTAGGTTTTATCACTAATACCCGACCCAGGTAGGTTTTATCACTAGTACCCGACCCAGGTAGGTTTTATCAGTAGTACCTGACCCAGGTAGGTTTTATCACTGGTACCCGACCCAGGTAGGTTTTATCACTAGTACCCGACCAAGGTAGGTTTTATGACTAGTACCCTACCCAGGTAGGTTTTATGACTGGTACCCGACCCAGGTAGGTTTTATCACTAGTACCCGACCCAGGTAGGTTTTATCACTAGTTCCTGACCCAGGTAGCTTTTATCACTAGTACCTGACCCAGGTAGGTTTTATCACTAGTACCTGACCTAGGTAGGTTTTATGACTAGTACCTGACCCAGGTCGGTTTTATACCTAGTACCTGACCCAGGTAGGTTTTATCAATTGTACGTTACCCAGGTATGTTTTATCACTAGTTCCTTAACCAGGTAGGTTTTATCACTAGTACCTGACCCAGGTAGATTTTATCACTAGTACCCGACCCAGGCGCGTTTTACCATTAGTACCCGACCCAGGTAGGTTTTATCACTAGTACCTGACCCAGGTAGGTTTTTTCACTAGTACCCAACCTAGGTAGGTTTTATCAGTAGTACCTGACCCAGGTAGGTTTTATCACTAGTACCTGACCCAGGTAGGTTTTATCACTAGTACCTGACCCAGGTAGGTTTTATCACTAGTACCTGACCCAGGTACGTTTTATCACTAGTACCCGACCCAGGTTGGTTTTATCACTAGTACCTGACCCAGGTACGTTTTATCACTAGTACCTGACCCAGGTAGGTTTTATCACTGGTACCCGACCCAGGTAGGTTTTATCACTAGTACCCGACCCAGGTAGGTTTTATCACTAGTACCCGACCCAGGTACGTTTTATCACTAGTACCTGACCCAGGTACGTTTTATCACTAGTACCTGACCCAGGTAGGTTTTATCACTAGTACCTGACCTAGGTAGGTTTTATCAGTAGTACCTGACCCAGGTAGGTTTTTATCACAAGTACCTGACCCAGGTAGGTTTTATTACTAGTACCTGACCCAGGTAGGTTTTATCAGTAGTACCTTACCCAGGTAGGTTTTATCACTAGTACCTGACCCAGGTAGGTTTTATAACTAGTACCTGACCCAGGTAGGTTTTATTACTAGTACCCGACCCAGGTAGGTTTTATAACTAGTACCCGACCCAGGAAGGTTTTATCACTAGTACCTGACCCAGGTAGGTTTTATCAGTAGTACCTGACCCAGGTAGGTTTTATCAGTAGTACCTGACCCAGATAGGTTTTATAACTAGTACCTGACCCAGGTAGGTTTTATCAGTAGTACCTGACCCAGGTAGGTTTTATCACTAGTACCTGACCCAGGTACGTTTTATCACTAGTACCTGACCCAGGTAGGTTTTATCAGTAGTACCCGACCCAGGTAGGTTTTATCACTAGTACCTGACCCAGGTAGGTTTTATCACTAGTACCTGACCCAGGTACGTTTTATCACTAGTACCTGACCCAGGTAGGTTTTATCACAAGTACCTGACCAAGGTACGTTTTATCACTAGTACCTGACCCAGGTACGTTTTATCACTAGTACCTGACCCAGGTAGGTTTTATCACTAGTACCTGACCCAGGTAGGTTTTATCAGTAGTACCTGACCCAGGTAGGTTTTATCACTAGTACCTGACCCAGGTAGGTTTTATCAGTAGTACCCGACCCAGGTAGGTTTTATCACTAGTACCTGACCCAGGTAGGTTTTATCACTAGTACCTGACCCAGGTAGGTTTTATCAGTAGTACCTGACCCAGGTACGTTTTATCACTAGTACCTGACCCAGGTAGGTTTTATCACTAGTACCTGACCCAGGTAGGTTTTATCAGTAGTACCTGACCCAGGTAGGTTTTATCACTAGTACCTGACCCAGGTAGATTTTATCACTAGTACCCGACCCAGGTACGTTTTATAACTAGTACCCGACCCAGGTAGGTTTTATCACTAGTACCTGACCCAGGTAGGTTTTTTCACTAGTAACCGATCTAGGAAGGTTTTATCACTAGTACCTGACCCAGGTAGGTTTTATCACTAGTACCTGACTCAGGTACGTTTTATCACTAGTACCCGACCCAGGTAGGTTTTATCACTAGTTCCTGACCCAGGTAGGTTTTATCACTAGTACCTGACCCAGGTAGGTTTTATCACTGGTACCCGACCCAGGTAGGTTTTATAACTAGTACCTGACCCAGGTAGGTTTTATCACTAGTACCTGACCCAGGTAGGTTTTATCAGTCGTACCTGACCCAGGTAGGTTTTATCAGTCGTACCTGACCCAGGTAGGTTTTATCACTAGTACCTGACCCAGGTAGGTTTTATCACTAGTACCTGACCCAGGTACGTTTTATCACTAATACCTGACCCAGGTAGGTTTTATCACTAGTACCTGACCCAGGTAGGTTTTATCACTAGTACCTGACCCAGGTAGGTTTTATCACAAGTACCTGACCCAGGTACGTTTTATCACTAGTACCTGACCCAGGTACGTTTTATCACTAGTACCTGACCCAGGTACGTTTTATCACTAGTACCTGACCCAGGTAGGTTTTATCAGTAGTACCTGACCCAGGTAGGTTTTATCACTAGTACCTGACTCAGGTACGTTTTATCACTAGTACCCGACCCAGGTAGGTTTTATCACTAGTTCCTGACCCAGGTAGGTTTTATCACTAGTACCTGACTCAGGTACGTTTTATCACTAGTACCCGACCCAGGTAGGTTTTATCACTAGTACCCGACCCAGGTAGGTTTTATCACTAGTACCCTACCCAGGTAGGTTTTATCACTAATACCCGACCCAGGTAGGTTTTATCACTAGTACCCGACCCAGGTAGGTTTTATCAGTAGTACCTGACCCAGGTAGGTTTTATCACTGGTACCCGACCCAGGTAGGTTTTATCACTAGTACCCGACCCAGGTAGGTTTTATGACTAGTACCCTACCCAGGTAGGTTTTATGACTGGTACCCGACCCAGGTAGGTTTTATCACTAGTACCCGACCCAGGTAGGTTTTATCACTAGTTCCTGACCCAGGTAGCTTTTATCACTAGTACCTGACCCAGGTAGGTTTTATCACTAGTACCTGACCCAGGTAGGTTTTATGACTAGTACCTGACCCAGGTCGGTTTTATACCTAGTACCTGACCCAGGTAGGTTTTATCAGTTGTACGTTACCCAGGTATGTTTTATCACTAGTTCCTTAACCAGGTAGGTTTTATCACTAGTACCTGACACAGGTAGATTTTATCACTAGTACCCGACCCAGGCGCGTTTTACCATTAGTACCCGACCCAGGTAGGTTTTATCACTAGTACCTGACCCAGGTAGGTTTTTTCACTAGTACCCAACCTAGGTAGGTTTTATCAGTAGTACCTGACCCAGGTAGGTTTTATCACTAGTACCTGACCCAGGTAGGTTTTATCACTAGTACCTGACCCAGGTACGTTTTATCACTAGTACCTGACCCAGGTAGGTTTTATCACAAGTACCTGACCCAGGTACGTTTTATCACTAGTACCTGACCCAGGTAGGTTTTATCACTAGTACCCGACCCAGGTTGGTTTTATCACTAGTACCTGACCCAGGTACGTTTTATCACTAGTACCTGACCCAGGTAGGTTTTATCACTGGTACCCGACCCAGGTAGGTTTTATCACTAGTACCCGACCCAGGTAGGTTTTATCACTAGTACCCGACCCAGGTACGTTTTATCACTAGTACCTGACCCAGGTACGTTTTATCACTAGTACCTGACCCAGGTAGGTTTTATCACTAGTACCTGACCTAGGTAGGTTTTATCAGTAGTACCTGACCCAGGTAGGTTTTATCACAAGTACCTGACCCAGGTAGGTTTTATTACTAGTACCTGACCCAGGTAGGTTTTATCAGTAGTACCTTACCCAGGTAGGTTTTATCACTAGTACCTGACCCAGGTAGGTTTTATAACTAGTACCTGACCCAGGTAGGTTTTATCACTAGTACCCGACCCAGGTAGGTTTTATAACTAGTACCCGACCCAGGTAGGTTTTATCACTAGTACCTGACCCAGGTAGGTTTTATCAGTAGTACCTGACCCAGGTAGGTTTTATAACTAGTACCTGACCCAGGTAGGTTTTATCAGTAGTACCTTACCCAGGTAGGTTTTATCACAAGTACCTGACCCAGGTAGGTTTTATCAGTAGTACCTGACCCAGGTAGGTTTTATAACTAGTACCTGACCCAGGTAGGTTTTATCAGTAGTACCTGACCCAGGTAGGTTTTATCACTAGTACCTGACCCAGGTACGTTTTATCACTAGTACCTGACCCAGGTAGGTTTTATCAGTAGTACCCGACCCAGGTAGGTTTTATCACTAGTACCTGAATCAGGTAGGTTTTATCACTAGTACCTGACCAAGGTACGTTTTATCACTAGTACCTGACCCAGGTACGTTTTATCACTAGTACCTGACCCAGGTAGGTTTTATCACTAGTACCTGACCCAGGTACGTTTTATCACTAGTACCTGACCCAGGTAGGTTTTATCAGTAGTACCTGACCCAGGTAGGTTTTATCACTAGTACCAGACCCAGGTAGATTTTATCACTAGTACCCGACCCAGGTACGTTTTATAACTAGTACCCGACCCAGGTAGGTTTTATCACTAGTACCTGACCCAGGTAGGTTTTTTCACTAGTACCCGATCTAGGAAGGTTTTATCACTAGTACCTGACCCAGGTAGGTTTTATTACTAGTACCTGACTCAGGTACGTTTTATCACTAGTACCCGACCCAGGTAGGTTTTATCACTAGTTCCTGACCCAGGTAGGTTTTATCACTAGTACCTGACCCAGGTAGGTTTTATCACTAGTACCTGACCCAGGTAGGTTTTATCACTGGTACCCGACCCAGGTAGGTTTTATCACTAGTACCCGACCCAGGTAGGTTTTATCACTAGTACCCTACCCAGGTAGGTTTTATCACTAGTACCTGACCCAGGTAGGTTTTATTACTAGTACCCGACCCAGGTAGGTTTTATCACTAGTACCCTACCCAGGTAGGTTTTATCACTAGTTCCTGACCCAAGTAGGTTTTATCACTAGTACCTGACCCAGGTAGGTTTTATCACTAGTACCCGACCCAGGTAGGTTTTATCACTAGTACCCGACCCAGGTATGTTTTACCACTAGTACCTGACCCAGGTAGGTTTTATCACTAGTACCCGACCAAGGTAGGTTTTATCACTAGTACCCTACCCAGGTAGGTTTTATCACTAGTACCTGACCCAGGTAGGTTTTATTACTAGTACCCGATCCAGGTAGGTTTTATCACTAGTACCCTACCCAGGTAGGTTTTATCACTAGTTCCTGACCCAAGTAGGTTTTATCACTAGTACCTGACCCAGGTAGGTTTTATCACTAGTACCCGACACATGTAGGTTTTATCACTAGTACCCGACCCAGGTATGTTTTACCACTAGTACCTGACCCAGGTAGGTTTTATCACTAGTTCCTGACCCGGGTAGGTTTTATCAGTAGTACCTGACCCAGGTAGGTTTTATAACTAGTACCCGACCCAGGTAGGTTTTATCACTAGTACCCGACCCAGGTAGGTTTTATCACTAGTACCTGACCCAGGTAGGTTTTATCAGTAGTACCCGACCCAGGTAGGTTTTATAACTAGTACCTGACCCAGGTAGGTTTTATCACTAGTACCTTACCCAGGTAGGTTTTATCACTAGTACCCTACCCAGGTAGGTTTTATCAGTAGTACCCGACCCAGGTACGTTTTATCACTAGTACCTGACCCAGGTACGTTTTATCACTAGTACCTGACCCAGGTAGGTTTTATCACAAGTACCTGACCAAGGTACGTTTTATCACTAGTACCTGACCCAGGTACGTTTTATCACTAGTACCTGACCCAGGTAGGTTTTATCACTAGTACCTGACCCAGGTACGTTTTATCAGTAGTACCTGACCCAGGTAGGTTTTATCACTAGTACCAGACCCAGGTAGATTTTATCACTAGTACCCGACCCAGGTACGTTTTATAACTAGTACCCGACCCAGGTAGGTTTTATCACTAGTACCTGACCCAGGTAGGTTTTTTCACTAGTACCCGATCTAGGAAGGTTTTATCACTAGTACCTGACCCAGGTAGGTTTTATTACTAGTACCTGACTCAGGTACGTTTTATCACTAGTACCCGACCCAGGTAGGTTTTATCACTAGTTCCTGACCCAGGTAGGTTTTATCACTAGTACCTGACCCAGGTAGGTTTTATCACTAGTACCTGACCCAGGTAGGTTTTATCACTGGTACCCGACCCAGGTAGGTTTTATCACTAGTACCCGACCCAGGTAGGTTTTATCACTAGTACCCTACCCAGGTAGGTTTTATCACTAGTACCTGACCCAGGTAGGTTTTATTACTAGTACCCGACCCAGGTAGGTTTTATCACTAGTACCCTACCCAGGTAGGTTTTATCACTAGTTCCTGACCCAAGTAGGTTTTATCACTAGTACCTGACCCAGGTAGGTTTTATCACTAGTACCCGACCCAGGTAGGTTTTATCACTAGTACCCGACCCAGGTATGTTTTACCACTAGTACCTGACCCAGGTAGGTTTTATCACTAGTACCCGACCAAGGTAGGTTTTATCACTAGTACCCTACCCAGGTAGGTTTTATCACTAGTACCTGACCCAGGTAGGTTTTATTACTAGTACCCGACCCAGGTAGGTTTTATCACTAGTACCCTACCCAGGTAGGTTTTATCACTAGTTCCTGACCCAAGTAGGTTTTATCACTAGTACCTGACCCAGGTAGGTTTTATCACTAGTACCCGACACATGTAGGTTTTATCACTAGTACCCGACCCAGGTATGTTTTACCACTAGTACCTGACCCAGGTAGGTTTTATCACTAGTTCCTGACCCGGGTAGGTTTTATCAGTAGTACCTGACCCAGGTAGGTTTTATAACTAGTACCCGACCCAGGTAGGTTTTATCACTAGTACCCGACCCAGGTAGGTTTTATCACTAGTACCTGACCCAGGTAGGTTTTATCAGTAGTACCCGACCCAGGTAGGTTTTATAACTAGTACCTGACCCAGGTAGGTTTTATCACTAGTACCTTACCCAGGTAGGTTTTATCACTAGTACCTGACCCAGGTAGGTTTTATCAGTAGTACCCGACCCAGGTACGTTTTATCACTAGTACCTGACCCAGGTACGTTTTATCACTAGTACCTGACCCAGGTAGGTTTTATCACAAGTACCTGACCAAGGTACGTTTTATCACTAGTACCTGACCCAGGTACGTTTTATCACTAGTACCTGACCCAGGTAGGTTTTATCACTAGTACCTGACCCAGGTACGTTTTATCACTAGTACCTGACCCAGGTAGGTTTTATCAGTAGTACCTGACCCAGGTAGGTTTTATCACTAGTACCAGACCCAGGTAGATTTTATCACTAGTACCCGACCCAGGTACGTTTTATAACTAGTACCCGACCCAGGTAGGTTTTATCACTAGTACCTGACCCAGGTAGGTTTTTTCACTAGTACCCGATCTAGGAAGGTTTTATCACTAGTACCTGACCCAGGTAGGTTTTATTACTAGTACCTGACTCAGGTACGTTTTATCACTAGTACCCGACCCAGGTAGGTTTTATCACTAGTTCCTGACCCAGGTAGGTTTTATCACTAGTACCTGACCCAGGTAGGTTTTATCACTAGTACCTGACCCAGGTAGGTTTTATCACTGGTACCCGACCCAGGTAGGTTTTATCACTAGTACCCGACCCAGGTAGGTTTTATCACTAGTACCCTACCCAGGTAGGTTTTATCACTAGTACCTGACCCAGGTAGGTTTTATTACTAGTACCCGACCCAGGTAGGTTTTATCACTAGTACCCTACCCAGGTAGGTTTTATCACTAGTTCCTGACCCAAGTAGGTTTTATCACTAGTACCTGACCCAGGTAGGTTTTATCACTAGTACCCGACCCAGGTAGGTTTTATCACTAGTACCCGACCCAGGTATGTTTTACCACTAGTACCTGACCCAGGTAGGTTTTATCACTAGTACCCGACCAAGGTAGGTTTTATCACTAGTACCCTACCCAGGTAGGTTTTATCACTAGTACCTGACCCAGGTAGGTTTTATTACTAGTACCCGACCCAGGTAGGTTTTATCACTAGTACCCTACCCAGGTAGGTTTTATCACTAGTTCCTGACCCAAGTAGGTTTTATCACTAGTACCTGACCCAGGTAGGTTTTATCACTAGTACCCGACACATGTAGGTTTTATCACTAGTACCCGACCCAGGTATGTTTTACCACTAGTACCTGACCCAGGTAGGTTTTATCACTAGTTCCTGACCCGGGTAGGTTTTATCAGTAGTACCTGACCCAGGTAGGTTTTATAACTAGTACCCGACCCAGGTAGGTTTTATCACTAGTACCCGACCCAGGTAGGTTTTATCACTAGTACCTGACCCAGGTAGGTTTTATCAGTAGTACCCGACCCAGGTAGGTTTTATAACTAGTACCTGACCCAGGTAGGTTTTATCACTAGTACCTTACCCAGGTAGGTTTTATCACTAGTACCTGACCCAGGTAGGTTTTATCAGTAGTACCCGACCCAGGTAGGTTTTATCACTAGTACCTGACCCAGGTAGGTTTTATCACTAGTACCTGACCCAGGTACGTTTTATCACTAGTACCTGACCCAGGTAGGTTTTATCACAAGTACCTGACCCAGGTACGTTTTATCACTAGTACCTGACCCAGGTAGGTTTTATCAGTAGTACCTGACCCAGGTAGGTTTTATCACTAGTACCTGACCCAGGTAGGTTTTATCACTAGTACCTGACTCAGGTACGTTTTATCACTAGTACCCGACCCAGGTAGGTTTTATCACTAGTTCCTGACCCAGGTAGGTTTTATCACTAGTACCTGACTCAGGTACGTTTTATCACTAGTACCCGACCCAGGTACATTTTATCACTAGTACCCGACCCAGGTAGGTTTTATCACTAGTACCTGACCCAGGTACATTTTATCACTAGTACCCGACCCAGGTAGGTTTTATCACTAGTACCTGACCCAGGTAGGTTTTATCAGTAGTACCTGACCCAGGTAGGTTTTATCACTGGTACCCGACCCAGGTAGGTTTTATCACTAGTACCCGACCCAGGTAGGTTTTATGACTAGTACCCTACCCAGGTAGGTTTTATGACTGGTACCCGACCCAGGTAGGTTTTATCACTGGTACCCGACCCAGGTAGGTTTTATCACTAGTTCCTGACCCAGGTAGCTTTTATCACTAGTACCTGACCCAGGTAGGTTTTATCACTAGTACCTGACCCAGGTAGGTTTTATGACTAGTACCTGACCCAGGTCGGTTTTATACCTAGTACCTGACCCAGGTAGGTTTTATCAGTTGTACGTTACCCAGGTATGTTTTATCACTAGTTCCTTAACCAGGTAGGTTTTATCACAAGTACCTGACCCAGGTAGATTTTATGACTAGTACCCGACCCAGGCGCGTTTTACCATTAGTACCCGACCCAGGTAAGTTTTATCACTAGTACCTGACCCAGGCAGGTTTTATCAGTAGTACCTGACCCAGGTAGGTTTTATCACTAGTACCTGACCCAGGTACGTTTTATCACTAGTACCTGACCCAGGTAGGTTTTATCAGTAGTACCCGACCCAGGCAGGTTTTATCACTAGTACCTGACCCAGGTAGGTTTTATCACTAGTACCTGACCCAGGTATGTTTTATCACTAGTACCTGACTCAGGTACGTTTTATCACTAGTACCCGACCCAGGTACATTTTATCACTAGTACCCGACCCAGGTAGGTTTTATCACTAGTACCTGACCCAGGTACATTTTATCACTAGTACCCGACCCAGGTAGGTTTTATCACTAGTACCTGACCCAGGTAGGTTTTATCAGTAGTACCTGACCCAGGTAGGTTTTATCACTGGTACCCGACCCAGGTAGGTTTTATCACTAGTACCCGACCCAGGTAGGTTTTATGACTAGTACCCTACCCAGGTAGGTTTTATGACTGGTACCCGACCCAGGTAGGTTTTATCACTGGTACCGGACCCAGGTAGGTTTTATCACTAGTTCCTGACCCAGGTAGCTTTTATCACTAGTACCTGACCCAGGTAGGTTTTATCACTAGTACCTGACCCAGGTAGGTTTTATGACTAGTACCTGACCCAGGTCGGTTTTATACCTAGTACCTGACCCAGGTAGGTTTTATCAGTTGTACGTTACCCAGGTATGTTTTATCACTAGTTCCTTAACCAGGTAGGTTTTATCACAAGTACCTGACCCAGGTAGATTTTATGACTAGTACCCGACCCAGGCGCGTTTTACCATTAGTACCCGACCCAGGTAGGTTTTATGACTAGTACCTGACCCAGGCAGGTTTTATCAGTAGTACCTGACCCAGGTAGGTTTTATCACTAGTACCTGACCCAGGTACGTTTTATCACTAGTACCTGACCCAGGTAGGTTTTATCAGTAGTACCCGACCCAGGCAGGTTTTATCACTAGTACCTGACCCAGGTAGGTTTTATCACTAGTACCTGACCCAGGTATGTTTTATCACTAGTACCTGACCCAGGTAGGTTTTATCAGTAGTACCCGACCCAGGTAGGTTTTATCACTAGTACCTGACCCAGGTAGGTTTTATTACTAGTACCTGACCCAGGTACGTTTTATCACTAGTACCTGACCCAGGTAGGTTTTATCAGTAGTACCCGACCCAGGTAGGTTTTATCACTAGTACCTGACCCAGGTACGTTTTATCACTAGTACCTGACCCAGGTAGGTTTTATCACAAGTACCTGACCAAGGTACGTTTTATCACTAGTACCTGACCCAGGTACGTTTTATCACTAGTACCTGACCCAGGTAGGTTTTATCACTAGTACCTGACCCAGGTACGTTTTATCACTAGTACCTGACCCAGGTAGGTTTTATCAGTAGTACCTGACCCAGGTAGGTTTTATCACTAGTACCTGACCCAGGTAGATTTTATCACTAGTACCCGACCCAGGTACGTTTTATAACTAGTACCCGACCCAGGTAGGTTTTATCACTAGTACCTGACCCAGGTAGGTTTTTTCACTAGTACCCGATCTAGGAAGGTTTTATCACTAGTACCTGACCCAGGTAGGTTTTATCACTAGTACCTGACTCAGGTACGTTTTATCACTAATACCCGACCCAGGTAGGTTTTATCACTAGTTCCTGACCCAGGTAGGTTTTATCACTAGTACCTGACCCAGGTAGGTTTTATCACTGGTACCCGACCCAGGTAGGTTTTATCACTAGTACCCTACCCAGGTAGGTTTTATCACTAGTACCTGACCCAGGTAGGTTTTTTCACTAGTACCCGATCTAGGAAGGTTTTATCACTAGTACCTGACCCAGGTAGGTTTTATCACTAGTACCTGACCCAGGTAGGTTTTATAACTAGTACCTGACCCAGGTAGGTTTTATCACTAGTACCTGACCCAGGTAGGTTTTATCACTAGTACCTGACCCAGGTAGGTTTTATCAGTAGTACCTGACCCAGGTAGGTTTTATCACTAGTACCTGACCCAGGTAGGTTTTATCACTAGTACCTGACCCAGGTAGGTTTTATCAGTAGTACCCGACCCAGGTAGGTTTTATCACTAGTACCTGACCCAGGTTGGTTTTATCAGTAGTACCTGACCCAGGTAGGTTTTATAACTAGTACCTGACCCAGGTAGGTTTTATCAGTAGTACCTTACCCAGGTAGGTTTTATCACAAGTACCTGACCCAGGTAGGTTTTATCAGTAGTACCTGACCCAGGTAGGTTTTATAACTAGTACCTGACCCAGGTAGGTTTTATCAGTAGTACCTGACCCAGGTAGGTTTTATCACTAGTACCTGACCCAGGTAGGTTTTATCACTAGTACCCGACCCAGGAAGGTTTTATCACTAGTACCTGACCCAGGTAGGTTTTATCACAAGTACCTGACCAAGGTACGTTTTATCACTAGTACCTGACCCAGGTAGGTTTTATCACAAGTACCTGACCAAGGTACGTTTTATCACTAGTACCTGACCCAGGTACGTTTTATCACTAGTACCTGACCCAGGTAGGTTTTATCACTAGTACCTGACCCAGGTACGTTTTATCACTAGTACCTGACCCAGCTAGGTTTTTTCACTAGTACCCGATCTAGGAAGGTTTTATCACTAGTACCTGACCCAGGTAGGTTTTATCACTAGTACCTGACTCAGGTACGTTTTATCACTAGTACCCGACCCAGGTAGGTTTTACCATTAGTACCTGACCCAGGTAGGTTTTTTCACTAGTACCCGACCTAGGTAGGATTTATCAGTAGTACCTGACCCAGGTACGTTTTATCACAAGTACCCAACCCAGGTATGTTTTACCACTAGTACCTGACCCAGGTAGGTTTTATAACTAGTACCCGACCCAGGTAGGTTTTATCACTAGTACCTGACCCAGGTAGGTTTTATCTCTAGTACCTGACCCAGGTAGGTTTTATCACTAGTACCCGACCCAGGTACGTTTTATAACTAGTACCCGACCCAGGTAGGTTTTATCACTAGTACCTGACCCAGGTAGATTTTATCACTAGTACCCGATCTAGGAAGGTTTTATCACTAGTACCTGACCCAGGTAGGTTTTATCACTAGTACCTGACCCAGGTAGGTTTTTTCACTAGTACCCGACCTAGGTAGGATTTATCAGTAGTACCTGACCCAGGTACGTTTTATCACAAGTACCTGACCCAGGTAGGTTTTATTACTAGTACCTGACCCAGGTAGGTTTTATCAGTAGTACCTTACCCAGGTAGGTTTTATCAGTAGTACCTGACCCAGGTAGGTTTTATAACTAGTACCTGACCCAGGTAGGTTTTATCACTAGTACCCGACCCAGGTAGGTTTTATCACTAGTACCTGACCCAGGTAGGTTTTATCACTAGTACCTGACCCAGGTACGTTTTATCACTAGTACCCGACCCAGGTAGGTTTTATCACAAGTACCTGACCAAGGTACGTTTTATCACTAGTACCTGACCCAGGTACGTTTTATCACTAGTACCTGACCCAGGTAGGTTTTATCACTAGTACATGACCCAGGTACGTTTTATCACTAGTACCTGACCCAGGTAGGTTTTATCACTAGTACCTGACCCAGGTAGGTTTTATCACTAGTACCCGACCCAGGTACGTTTTATAACTAGTACCCGACCCAGGTAGGTTTTATCACTAGTACCTGACCCAGGTAGATTTTATCACTAGTACCCGATCTAGGAAGGTTTTATCACTAGTACCTGACCCAGGTAGGTTTTATCACTAGTACCTGACCCAGGTAGGTTTTTTCACTAGTACCCTACCCAGGTAGGTTTTATCACTAGTACCTGACCCAGGTAGGTTTTATTACTAGTACCCGACCCAGGTAGGTTTTATCACTAGTACCCTACCCACGTAGGTTTTATCACTAGTTCCTGACCCAAGTAGGTTTTATCACTAGTACCTGACCCAGGTAGGTTTTATTACTAGTACCCGACCCAGGTAGGTTTTATCACTAGTACCCGACCCAGGTATGTTTTACCACTAGTACCTGACCCAGGTAGGTTTTATAACTAGTACCCGACCCAGGTAGGTTTTATCACTAGTACCTGACCCAGGTAGGTTTTATCTCTAGTACCTGACCCAGGTAGGTTTTATCACTAGTACCCGACCCAGGTACGTTTTATAACTAGTACCCGACCCAGGTAGGTTTTATCACTAGTACCTGACCCAGGTAGATTTTATCACTAGTACCCGATCTAGGAAGGTTTTATCACTAGTACCTGACCCAGGTAGGTTTTATCACTAGTACCTGACCCAGGTAGGTTTTTTCACTAGTACCCTACCCAGGTAGGTTTTATCACTAGTACCTGACCCAGGTAGGTTTTATTACTAGTACCCGACCCAGGTAGGTTTTATCACTAGTACCCTACCCACGTAGGTTTTATCACTAGTACCTGACCCAGGTAGGTTTTATTACTAGTACCCGACCCAGGTAGGTTTTATCACTAGTACCCAACCCAGGTATGTTTTACCACTAGTACCTGACCCAGGTAGGTTTTATAACTAGTACCCGACCCAGGTAGGTTTTATCACTAGTACCTGACCCAGGTAGGTTTTATCTCTAGTACCTGACCCAGGTAGGTTTTATCACTAGTACCCGACCCAGGTACGTTTTATAACTAGTACCCGACCCAGGTAGGTTTTATCACTAGTACCTGACCCAGGTAGATTTTATCACTAGTACCCGATCTAGGAAGGTTTTATCACTAGTACCTGACCCAGGTAGGTTTTTTCACTAGTACCCTACCCAGGTAGGTTTTTTAACTAGTACCTGACCCAGGTAGGTTTTATTACTAGTACCCGACCCAGGTAGGTTTTATCACTAGTACCCTACCCACGTAGGTTTTATCACTAGTTCCTGACCCAAGTAGGTTTTATCACTAGTACCCGACCCAGGTAGGTTTTATCACTAGTACCCGACCCAGGTAGGTTTTATCACTAGTACCCAACCCAGGTATGTTTTACCACTAGTACCTTACCCAGGTAGGTTTTATCACTAGTTCCTGACCCAGGTAGGTTTTATCAGTAGTACCTGACCCAGGTAGGTTTTATCAGTAGTACCTGACCCAGGTAGGTTTTATAACTAGTACCCGACCCAGGTAGGTTTTATCACTAGTACCCGACCCAGGTAGGTTTTATCACTAGTACCTGACCCAGGTACGTTTTATCACTAGTACCTGACCCAGGTAGGTTTTATCACAAGTTCCTGACCCAGGTACGTTTTATCACTAGTACCTGACCCAGGTAGGTTTTATCACTAGTACCTGACCCAGGTAGGTTTTATCACTAGTACCTGACTCAGGTACAATTTATCAATAGTACCCGACCCAGGTAGGTTTTTTCACTAGTACCCTACCCAGGTAGGTTTTATCACTAGTACCTGACCCAGGTAGGTTTTATCACTAGTACCCGACCCAGGTAGGTTTTATCACTAGTACCCTACCCACGTAGGTTTTATCACTAGTTCCTGACCCAAGTAGGTTTTATCACTAGTACCTGACCCAGGTAGGTTTTATCACTAGTACCCGACCCAGGTAGGTTTTATCACTAGTACCCAACCCAGGTATGTTTTACCACTAGTACCTGACCCAGGTAGGTTTTATCACTAGTTCCTGACCCGGGTAGGTTTTATCAGTAGTACCTGACCCAGGTAGGTTTTATCACTAGTACCTGACCCAGGTACGTTTTATAACTAGTACCTGACTCAGGTACGTTTTATCACTAGTACCTGACCCAGGTAGGTTTTATCACTAGTACCTGACCCAGGTAGGTTTTATCAGTAGTACCTGACCCAGGTACGTTTTATCACTAGTACCTGACCCAGGTACGTTTTATCACTAGTACCTGACCCAGGTAGGTTTTATCAGTAGTACCCGACCCAGGTAGGTTTTATAACTAGTACCTGACCCAGGTAGGTTTTATCAGTAGTACCTTACCCAGGTAGGTTTTATCACTAGTACCTGACCCAGGTAGGTTTTATCAGTAGTACCTGACCCAGGTAGGTTTTATAACTAGTACCTGACCCAGGTAGGTTTAATCACTAGTACCTTACCCAGGTAGGTTTTATCAGTAGTACCTGACCCAGGTAGGTTTTATAACTAGTACCTGACCCAGGTAGGTTTTATCACTAGTACCTGACCCAGGTAGGTTTTATAACTAGTACCTGACCCAGGTAGGTTTTATCACTAGTACCTGACCCAGGTAGGTTTTATCACTAGTACCTGACCCAGGTAGGTTTTATCAGTAGTACCCGACCCAGGTAGGTTTTATCACTAGTACCTGACCCAGGTAGGTTTTATCAGTAGTACCTTACCCAGGTAGGTTTTATCACTAGTACCTGACCCAGGTAGGTTTTATCAGTAGTACCTGACCCAGGTAGGTTTTATAACTAGTACCTGACCCAGGTAGGTTTAATCACTAGTACCTGACCCAGGTAGGTTTTATCAGTAGTACCTGACCCAGGTAGGTTTTATAACTAGTACCTGACCCAGGTAGGTTTTATCACTAGTACCTGACCCAGGTAGGTTTTATCACTAGTACCTGACCCAGGTAGGTTTTATCACTAGTACCTGACCCAGGTAGGTTTTATCACTAGTACCTGACCCAGGTAGGTTTTATCACAAGTACCTGACCCAGGTACGTTTTATCACTAGTACCTGACCCAGGTAGGTTTTATCACTAGTACCTGACTCAGGTACGTTTTATCACTAGTACCCGACCCAGGTAGGTTTTATCACTAGTTCCTGACCCAGGTAGGTTTTATCACTAGTACCTGACTCAGGTACGTTTTATCACTAGTACCCGACCCAGGTACATTTTATCACTAGTACCCGACCCAGGTAGGTTTTATCACTAGTACCCGACCCAGGTAGGTTTTATCACTAGTACCCGACCCAGGTAGGTTTTATCACTAGTACCTGACCCAGGTAGGTTTTATCACTAGTACCTGACCCAGGTACGTTTTATCACTAGTACCTGACTCAGGTACGTTTTATCACTAGTACCTGACCCAGGTACGTTTTATCACTAGTACCTGACCCAGGTAGGTTTTATCAGTAGTACCTGACCCAGGTACGTTTTATCACTAGTAGCTGACCCAGGTACGTTTTATCACTAGTACCTGACCCAGGTACGTTTTATCACTAGTACCTGACCCAGGTAGGTTTTATCACTAGTACCTGACCCAGGTAGGTTTTATCAGTAGTACCTGACCCAGGTACGTTTTATCACTAGTACCTGACCCAGGTACGTTTTATCACTAGTTCCTGACCCAGGTACGTTTTATCACTAGTACCCTACCCAGGTAGGTTTTATCACTAGTACCCGACCCAGGTAGGTTTTATCACTAGTACCCGACCCAGGTAGGTTTTATCAGTAGTACATGACCCAGGTAGGTTTTATCACTGGTACCCGACCCAGGTAGGTTTTATCACTAGTACCCGACCCAGGTAGGTTTTATCACTAGTACCCGACCCAGGTATGTTTTACCACTAGTACCTCACCCAGGTATGTTTTACCACTAGTACCTGACCTAGGTAGGTTTTATCACTAGTACCCGACCCAGGTATGTTTTACCACTAGTACCTCACCCAGGTATGTTTTACCACTAGTACGTGACCCAGGTAGGTTTTATCACTAGTACCCGACCCAGGTATGTTTTACCACTAGTACCTCACCCAGGTATGTTTTACCACTAGTACCTGACCCAGGTAGGTTTTATCATTAGTACCCGACCCATGTATGTTTTACCACTAGTACCTGACCTAGGAAGGTTTTACCACTAGTACCTGACCCAGGTAGGTTTTATCACAAGTAACTGACCCAGGTAGGTTTTATTACTAGTACCTGACCCAGGTAGGTTTTATCAGTAGTACCTTACCCAGGTAGGTTTTATCACTAGTACCTGACCCAGGTAGGTTTTATCAGTAGTACCTGACCCAGGTAGGTTTTATAACTAGTACCTGACCCAGGTAGGTTTTATCACTAGTACCTGACCCAGGTAGGTTTAATCACTAGTACCTGACCCAGGTAGGTTTTATCACTAGTACCTGACCCAGGTAGGTTTTATAACTAGTACCTGACCCAGGTAGGTTTTATCACTAGTACCTGACCCAGGTAGGTTTTATCAGTAGTACCTGACCCAGGTAGGTTTTTGAACTAGTACCCGACCTAGGTAGGTTTTATCACTAGTACCTGACCCAGGTAGGTTTTATCACTAGTACCTGACTCAGGTACGTTTTATCACTAGTACCCGACCCAGGTAGGTTTTATCACTAGTTCCTGACCCAGGTAGGTTTTATCACTAGTACCCGACCCACGTAGGTTTTATCACTAGTACCCTACCCAGGTAGGTTTTATCACTGGTACCCGACCCAGGTAGGTTTTATCAGTAGTACCTGACCCAGGTAGGTTTTATCACTAGTACCTGACCCAGGTAGGTTTAATCACTAGTACCTGACCCAGGTAGGTTTTATCACTAGTACCTGACCCAGGTAGGTTTCATCAGTAGTACCTGACCCAGGTAGGTTTTATCACTAGTACCTGACCCAGGTAGGTTTTATAACTAGTACCTGACCCAGGTAGGTTTTATCAGTAGTACCTGACCCAGGTAGGTTTTATCACTAGTACCTGACCCAGGTAGGTTTTATCACTAGTACCTGACCCAGGTACGTTTTATCACTAGTACCTGACCCAGGTAGGTTTTATCACAAGTACCTGACCCAGGTACGTTTTATCACTAGTACCTGACCCAGGTACGTTTTATCACTAGTACCTGACCCAGGTAGGTTTTGTCAGTAGTACCTGACCCAGGTAGATTTTATCACTAGTACCTGACCCAGGAAGATTTTATCACTAGTACCCGACCCAGGTACGTTTTATAACTAGTACCCGACCCAGGTAGGTTTTATCAGTAGTACCTGACCCAGGTAGGTTTTATCACTAGTACCTGACCCAGGTAGGTTTTATCAGTAGTACCTGACCCAGGTAGGTTTTATCACTAGTACCTGACCCAGGTAGGTTTTATCACTAGTACCTGACCCAGGTACGTTTTATCACTAGTACCTGACCCAGGTAGGTTTTATCACAAGTACCTGACCCAGGTACGTTTTATCACTAGTACCTGACCCAGGTACGTTTTATCACTAGTACCTGACCCAGGTAGGTTTTGTCAGTAGTACCTGACCCAGGTAGATTTTATCACTAGTACCTGACCCAGGAAGATTTTATCACTAGTACCCGACCCAGGTACGTTTTATAACTAGTACCCGACCCAGGTAGGTTTTATCAGTAGTACCTGACCCAGGTAGGTTTTATCACTAGTACCTGACCCAGGTAGGTTTTATCAGTAGTACCTGACCCAGGTACGTTTTATCACTAGTACCTGACCCAGGTAGGTTTTATCAGTAGTACCTGACCAAGGTAGGTTTTATCACTAGTACCTGACCCAGGTAGGTTTTATCACTAGTACCTGACCCAGGTACGTTTTATCACTTGTACCTGACCCAGGTAGGTTTTATCACAAGTACCTGACCCAGGTACGTTTTATCACTAGTACCTGACCCAGGTACGTTTTATCACTAGTACCTGACCCAGGTACGTTTTATCACCAGTACCTGACCCAGGTAGGTTTTATCAGTAGTACCTGACCCAGGTAGATTTTATCACTAGTACCTGACCCAGGTAGATTTTATCACTAGTACCCGACCCAGGTACGTTTTATAAATAGTACCCGACCCAGGTAGGTTTTATCACTAGTACCTGACCGAGGTAGGTTTTTTCACTAGTACCCGACCTAGGTAGGTTTTATCACTAGTACCTGACCCAGGTAGGTTTTATCACTAGTACCTGACTCAGGTACGTTTTATCACTAGTACCCGACGCAGGTAGGTTTTATCACTAGTTCCTGACCCTGGTAGGTTTTATCACTAGTACCCGACCCAGGTAGGTTTTATGACTAGTACCCTACCCAGGTAGGTTTTATCACTGGTACCCGACCCAGGTAGGTTTTATCACTAGTACCCGACCCAGGTAGGTTTTATCACTAGTACCCTACCCAGGTAGGTTTTATCACTAGTTCCTGACCCAAGTAGGTTTTATCACTAGTACCTGACCCAGGTAGGTTTCATCAGTAGTACCTGACCCAGGTAGGTTTTATCACTAGTACCTGACCCAGGTAGGTTTTATCAGTAGTACCTGACCCAGGTAGATTTTATCACAAGTACCTGACCCAGGTAGATTTTATCACTAGTACCCGACCCAGGTACGTTTTATAACTAGTACCCGACCCAGGTAGGTTTTATCACTAGTACCCGACCCAGGTAGGTTTTATCACTAGTACCCTACCCAGGTAGGTTTTATCACTGGTACCCGACCCAGGTAGGTTTTATCACTAGTACCCGACCCAGGTAGGTTTTATCACTAGTACCCTACCCAGGTAGGTTTTATCACTAGTTCCTGACCCAAGTAGGTTTTATTACTAGTACCTGACCCAGGAAGGTTTTATCACTAGTACCCGACCCAGGTAGGTTTTATCACTAGTACCCGACCTAGGTAGGTTTTACCACTAGTACCTGACCCAGGTAGGTTTTATCACTAGTTCCTGACCCGGGTAGGTTTTATCACTAGTACCTGACCCAGGTAGGTTTTATCAGTAGTACCTGACTCAGGTAGGTTTTATAACTAGTACCTGACCCAGGTAGGTTTTATCACTAGTACCCGACCCAGGTAGGTTTTATCACTAGTACCCGACCCAGGTACGTTTTATAACTAGTACCCGACCCAGGTAGGTTTTATCAGTAGTACCTGACCCAGGTAGGTTTTATCACTAGTACCTGACCCAGGTAGGTTTTATCAGTAGTACCTGACCCAGGTACGTTTTATCACTAGTACCTGACCCAGGTAGGTTTTATCAGTAGTACCTGACCAAGGTAGGTTTTATCACTAGTACCTGACCCAGGTAGGTTTTATCACTAGTACCTGACCCAGGTACGTTTTATCACTTGTACCTGACCCAGGTAGGTTTTATCACAAGTACCTGACCCAGGTACGTTTTATCAGTAGTACCTGACCCAGGTACGTTTTATCACTAGTACCTGACCCAGGTACGTTTTATCACTAGTACCTGACCCAGGTAGGTTTTATCAGTAGTACCTGACCCAGGTAGATTTTATCACTAGTACCTGACCCAGGTAGATTTTATCACTAGTACCCGACCCAGGTACGTTTTATAAATAGTACCCGACCCAGGTAGGTTTTATCACTAGTACCTGACCGAGGTAGGTTTTTTCACTAGTACCCGACCTAGGTAGGTTTTATCACTAGTACCTGACCCAGGTAGGTTTTATCACTAGTACCTGACTCAGGTACGTTTTATCACTAGTACCCGACCCAGGTAGGTTTTATCACTAGTACCCGACCCAGGTAGGTTTTATCACTAGTACCCGACCTAGGTAGGTTTTACCACTAGTACCTGACCCAGGTAGGTTTTATCACTAGTTCCTGACCCGGGTAGGTTTTATCACTAGTACCTGACCCAGGTAGGTTTTATCAGTAGTACCTGACTCAGGTAGGTTTTATAACTAGTACCTGACCCAGGTAGGTTTTATCACTAGTACCCGACCCAGGTAGGTTTTATCACTAGTACCCGACCCAGGTACGTTTTATAACTAGTACCCGACCCAGGTAGGTTTTATCAGTAGTACCTGACCCAGGTAGGTTTTATCACTAGTACCTGACCCAGGTAGGTTTTATCAGTAGTACCTGACCCAGGTACGTTTTATCACTAGTACCTGACCCAGGTAGGTTTTATCAGTAGTACCTGACCAAGGTAGGTTTTATCACTAGTACCTGACCCAGGTAGGTTTTATCACTAGTACCTGACCCAGGTACGTTTTATCACTTGTACCTGACCCAGGTAGGTTTTATCACAAGTACCTGACCCAGGTACGTTTTATCAGTAGTACCTGACCCAGGTACGTTTTATCACTAGTACCTGACCCAGGTACGTTTTATCAGTAGTACCTGACCCAGGTAGATTTTATCACTAGTACCTGACCCAGGTAGATTTTATCACTAGTACCCGACCCAGGTACGTTTTATAAATAGTACCCGACCCAGGTAGGTTTTATCACTAGTACCTGACCGAGGTAGGTTTTTTCACTAGTACCCGACCTAGGTAGGTTTTATCACTAGTACCTGACCCAGGTAGGTTTTATCACTAGTACCTGACTCAGGTACGTTTTATCACTAGTACCCGACCCAGGTAGGTTTTATCACTAGTTCCTGACCCAGGTAGGTTTTATCACTAGTACCCGACCCAGGTAGGTTTTATGACTAGTACCCTACCCAGGTAGGTTTTATCACTGGTACCCGACCCAGGTAGGTTTTATCACTAGTTCCCGACCCAGGTAGGTTTTATCACTAGTACCCTACCCAGGTAGGTTTTATCACTAGTTCCTGACCCAAGTAGGTTTTATCACTAGTACCTGACCCAGGTAGGTTTCATCAGTAGTACCTGACCCAGGTAGGTTTTATCACTAGTACCTGACCCAGGTAGATTTTATCACTAGTACCCGACCCAGGTACGTTTTATAACTAGTACCCGACCCAGGTAGGTTTTATCACTAGTACCCGACCCAGGTAGGTTTTATCACTAGTACCCTACCCAGGTAGGTTTTATCACTGGCACCCGACCCAGGTAGGTTTTATCACTAGTACCCGACCCAGGTAGGTTTTATCACTAGTACCCGACCCAGGTATGTTTTACCACTAGTACCTCACCCAGGTATGTTTTACCACTAGTACCTGACCCAGGTAGGTTTTATCACTAGTTCCTGACCCGGGTAGGTTTTATCACTAGTACCTGACCCAGGTAGGTTTTATCAGTAGTACCTGACTCAGGTAGGTTTTATAACTAGTACCTGACCCAGGTAGGTTTTATCACTAGTACCCGACCCAGGTAGGTTTTATCACTAGTACCCGACCCAGGTAGGTTTTATCACTAGTACCTGACCCAGGTAGGTTTTATCAGTAGTACCTGACCCAGGTAGGTTTTATAACTAGTACCTGACCCAGGTAGGTTTTATCAGTAGTACCTTACCCAGGTAGGTTTTATAACCAGTACCTGACCCAGGTAGGTTTTCTCAGTAGTACCTGACCCAGGTAGGTTTTATAACTAGTACCTGACCCAGGTAGGTTTTATCAGTAGTAGCTGACCCAGGTAGGTTTTATCAGTAGTACCTGACCCAGGTAGGTTTAATCACTAGTACCTGACCCAGGTAGGTTTTATCAGTAGTACCTGACCCAGGTAGGTTTTATAACTAGTACCTGACCCAGGTAGGTTTTATAACTAGTACCTGACCCAGGTAGGTTTTATCACTAGTACCTGACCCAAGTAGGTTTCATAACTAGTACCTGACCCAGGTAGGTTTTATCACTAGTACATGACCCAGGTAGGTTTTATCACTAGTACCTGACCCAGGTACGTTTTATCACTAGTACCTGACCCAGGTAGGTTTTATCACAAGTACCTGACCCAGGTACGTTTTATCACTAGAACCTGACCCAGGTAGGTTTTATCACTAGTACCTGACCCAGGTAGGTTTTATCACTAGTACCTGACCCAGGTACGTTTTATCAGTAGTACCTGACCCAGGTAGGTTTTATAACTAGTACCTGACCCAGGTAGGTTTTATAACTAGTACCTGACCCAGGTAGGTTTTATCACTAGTACCTGACCCAAGTAGGTTTTATCACTAGTACCTGACCCAGGTACGTTTTATCACTAGTACCTGACCCAGGTAGGTTTTATCACAAGTACCTGACCCAGGTACGTTTTATCACTAGAACCTGACCCAGGTAGGTTTTATCACTAGTACCTGACCCAGGTAGGTTTTATCACTAGTACCTGACCCAGGTACGTTTTATCACTAGTACCTGACCCAGGTAGGTTTTATCACTAGTACCTGACCCAGGTAGGTTTTATCACTAGTACCTGACCCAGGTACGTTTTATCACTAGTTCCTGACCCAGGTAGGTTTTATCACTAGTACCTGACTCAGGTACGTTTTATCACTAGTACCCGACCCAGGTAGGTTTTATCACTAGTTCCTGACCCAAGTAGGTTTTATCAGTAGTACCTGACCCAGGTAGGTTTTATCACTAGTACCCGACCCAGGTAGGTTTTATCACTAGTTCCTGACCCGGGTAGGTTTTATCAGTAGTACCTGACCCAGGTAGGTTTTATAACTAGTACCTGACCCAGGTAGGTTTTATCAGTAGTACCTTACCCAGGTAGGTTTTATAACCAGTACCTGACCCAGGTAGGTTTTATCACTAGTACATGACCCAGGTAGGTTTTATCACTAGTACCTGACCCAGGTACGTTTTATCACTAGTACCTGACCCAGGTAGGTTTTATCACAAGTACCTGACCCAGGTACGTTTTATCACTAGAACCTGACCCAGGTAGGTTTTATCACTAGTACCTGACCCAGGTAGGTTTTATCACTAGTACCTGACCCAGGTAGGTTTTATAAGTAGTACCCGACCCAGGTAGGTTTTATCACTAGTACCTGACCCAGGTACGTTTTATCACTAGTACCAGACCCAGGTACGTTTTATCACTAGTACCCGACCCAGGTAGGTTTTATCACTAGTACCCGACCCAGGTAGGTTTTATCACTAGTACTCGACCCAGGTAGGTTTTATCAGTAGTACCTGACCCAGGTAGGTTTTATCACTGGTACCCGACCCAGGTAGGTTTTATCACTAGTACCCGACCCAGGTAGGTTTTATCACTAGTACCCTACCCAGGTAGGTTTTATCACTGGTACCCGACCCAGGTAGGTTTTATCACTAGTACCCGACCCAGGTAGGTTGTATCACTAGTTCCTGACCCAGGTAGGTTTTATCACTAGTACCTGACCCAGGTAGGTTTTATGACTAGTACCTGACCCAGGTCGGTTTTATACCTAGTACCTGACACAGGTATGTTTTATCACTAGTTCCTGAACCAGGTAGGTTTTATCACTAGTACCTGACCCAGGTAGATTTTATCACTAGTACCCGACCCAGGCGCGTTTTATCACTAGTACCCGACCCAGGTATGTTTTACCACTAGTACCTGACCCAGGTAGGTTTTATCACTAGTTCCTGACCCGGGTAGGTTTTATCACTAGTACCTGACCCAGGTAGGTTTTATCAGTAGTACCTGACTCAGGTAGGTTTTATAACTAGTACCTGACCCAGGTAGGTTTTATCACTAGTACCCGACCCAGGTAGGTTTTATCACTAGTACCCGACCCAGGTAGGTTTTATCACTAGTACCTGACCCAGGTAGGTTTTATCAGTAGTACCTGACCCAGGTAGGTTTTATAACTAGTACCTGACCCAGGTAGGTTTTATCAGTAGTACCTTACCCAGGTAGGTTTTATAACCAGTACCTGACCCAGGTAGGTTTTCTCAGTAGTACCTGACCCAGGTAGGTTTTATAACTAGTACCTGACCCAGGTAGGTTTTATCAGTAGTAGCTGACCCAGGTAGGTTTTATCAGTAGTACCTGACCCAGGTAGGTTTAATCACTAGTACCTGACCCAGGTAGGTTTTATCAGTAGTACCTGACCCAGGTAGGTTTTATAACTAGTACCTGACCCAGGTAGGTTTTATAACTAGTACCTGACCCAGGTAGGTTTTATCACTAGTACCTGACCCAAGTAGGTTTCATAACTAGTACCTGACCCAGGTAGGTTTTATCACTAGTACATGACCCAGGTAGGTTTTATCACTAGTACCTGACCCAGGTACGTTTTATCACTAGTACCTGACCCAGGTAGGTTTTATCACAAGTACCTGACCCAGGTACGTTTTATCACTAGAACCTGACCCAGGTAGGTTTTATCACTAGTACCTGACCCAGGTAGGTTTTATCACTAGTACCTGACCCAGGTACGTTTTATCAGTAGTACCTGACCCAGGTAGGTTTTATAACTAGTACCTGACCCAGGTAGGTTTTATAACTAGTACCTGACCCAGGTAGGTTTTATCACTAGTACCTGACCCAAGTAGGTTTTATCACTAGTACCTGACCCAGGTACGTTTTATCACTAGTACCTGACCCAGGTAGGTTTTATCACAAGTACCTGACCCAGGTACGTTTTATCACTAGAACCTGACCCAGGTAGGTTTTATCACTAGTACCTGACCCAGGTAGGTTTTATCACTAGTACCTGACCCAGGTACGTTTTATCACTAGTACCTGACCCAGGTAGGTTTTATCACTAGTACCTGACCCAGGTAGGTTTTATCACTAGTACCTGACCCAGGTACGTTTTATCACTAGTTCCTGACCCAGGTAGGTTTTATCACTAGTACCTGACTCAGGTACGTTTTATCACTAGTACCCGACCCAGGTAGGTTTTATCACTAGTTCCTGACCCAAGTAGGTTTTATCAGTAGTACCTGACCCAGGTAGGTTTTATCACTAGTACCCGACCCAGGTAGGTTTTATCACTAGTTCCTGACCCGGGTAGGTTTTATCAGTAGTACCTGACCCAGGTAGGTTTTATAACTAGTACCTGACCCAGGTAGGTTTTATCAGTAGTACCTTACCCAGGTAGGTTTTATAACCAGTACCTGACCCAGGTAGGTTTTATCACTAGTACATGACCCAGGTAGGTTTTATCACTAGTACCTGACCCAGGTACGTTTTATCACTAGTACCTGACCCAGGTAGGTTTTATCACAAGTACCTGACCCAGGTACGTTTTATCACTAGAACCTGACCCAGGTAGGTTTTATCACTAGTACCTGACCCAGGTAGGTTTTATCACTAGTACCTGACCCAGGTAGGTTTTATAAGTAGTACCCGACCCAGGTAGGTTTTATCACTAGTACCTGACCCAGGTACGTTTTATCACTAGTACCAGACCCAGGTACGTTTTATCACTAGTACCCGACCCAGGTAGGTTTTATCACTAGTACCCGACCCAGGTAGGTTTTATCACTAGTACTCGACCCAGGTAGGTTTTATCAGTAGTACCTGACCCAGGTAGGTTTTATCACTGGTACCCGACCCAGGTAGGTTTTATCACTAGTACCCGACCCAGGTAGGTTTTATCACTAGTACCCTACCCAGGTAGGTTTTATCACTGGTACCCGACCCAGGTAGGTTTTATCACTAGTACCCGACCCAGGTAGGTTGTATCACTAGTTCCTGACCCAGGTAGGTTTTATCACTAGTACCTGACCCAGGTAGGTTTTATGACTAGTACCTGACCCAGGTCGGTTTTATACCTAGTACCTGACACAGGTATGTTTTATCACTAGTTCCTGAACCAGGTAGGTTTTATCACTAGTACCTGACCCAGGTAGATTTTATCACTAGTACCCGACCCAGGCGCGTTTTATCACTAGTACCCGACCCAGGTAGGTTTTATCACTAGTACCTGACCCTGGTAGGTTTTTTTTACTAGTACCCGACCTAGGTAGGTTTTATCACTAGTACCTGACCCAGGTAGGTTTTATCACTAGTACCTGACTCAGGTACGTTTTACCACTAGTACCTGACCTGGGTAGGTTTTATCACTAGTACCCGACCCAGGTATGTTTTACCACTAGTACCTCACCCAGGTATGTTTTACCACTAGTACCTGACCTAGGTAGGTTTTATCACTAGTACCCGACCCAGGTATGTTTCACCACTAGTACCTCACCCAGGTATGTTTTACCACTAGTACCTGACCCAGGTAGGTTTTATCACTAGTACCCGACCCAGGTATGTTTTACCACTAGTACCTCACCCAGGTATGTTTTACCACTAGTACCTGACCTAGGTAGGTTTTATCACTAGTACCTGACCCATGTATGTTTTACCACTAGTACCTGACCTAGGAAGGTTTTACCACTAGTACCTGACCCAGGTAGGTTTTATCACAAGTACCTGACCCAGGTAGGTTTTATTACTAGTACCTGACCCAGGTAGGTTTCATCACTAGTACCTGACCCAGGTAGGTTTTATCAGTAGTACCTGACCCAGGTAGGTTTTATCACTAGTACCCGACCCAGGTAGGTTTTATCACTAGTACCTGACCCAGGTAGGTTTTATCAGTGGTACCTGACCCAGGTACGTTTTATCACTAGTACCTGACCCAGGTAGGTTTTATCACTAGTACCTGACTCAGGTACGTTTTATACCTAGTACCTGACACAGGTATGTTTTATCACTAGTTCCTGAACCAGGTAGGTTTTATCACTAGTACCTGACCCAGGTAGATTTTATCACTAGTACCCGACCCAGGCGCGTTTTATCACTAGTACCCGACCCAGGTAGGTTTTATCACTAGTACCTGACCCTGGTAGGTTTTTTTTACTAGTACCCGACCTAGGTAGGTTTTATCACTAGTACCTGACCCAGGTAGGTTTTATCACTAGTACCTGACTCAGGTACGTTTTACCACTAGTACCTGACCTGGGTAGGTTTTATCACTAGTACCCGACCCAGGTATGTTTTACCACTAGTACCTCACCCAGGTATGTTTTACCACTAGTACCTGACCTAGGTAGGTTTTATCACTAGTACCCGACCCAGGTATGTTTCACCACTAGTACCTCACCCAGGTATGTTTTACCACTAGTACCTGACCCAGGTAGGTTTTATCACTAGTACCCGACCCAGGTATGTTTTACCACTAGTACCTCACCCAGGTATGTTTTACCACTAGTACCTGACCTAGGTAGGTTTTATCACTAGTACCTGACCCATGTATGTTTTACCACTAGTACCTGACCTAGGAAGGTTTTACCACTAGTACCTGACCCAGGTAGGTTTTATCACAAGTACCTGACCCAGGTAGGTTTTATTACTAGTACCTGACCCAGGTAGGTTTCATCACTAGTACCTGACCCAGGTAGGTTTTATCAGTAGTACCTGACCCAGGTAGGTTTTATCACTAGTACCCGACCCAGGTAGGTTTTATCACTAGTACCTGACCCAGGTAGGTTTTATCAGTGGTACCTGACCCAGGTACGTTTTATCACTAGTACCTGACCCAGGTAGGTTTTATCACTAGTACCTGACTCAGGTACGTTTTACCACTAGTACCTGACCTGGGTAAGTTTTATCACTAGTACCCGACCCAGGTATGTTTTACCGCTAGTACCTCACCCAGGTATGTTTTACCACTAGTACCTGACCTAGGTAGGTTTTATCAGTAGTACCTGACCCAGGTAGGTTTTATAACTAGTACCTGACCCAGGTAGGTTTTATCACTAGTACCTGACCCAGGTAGGTTTTTTCACTAGTACCCGACCCAGGTAGGTTTTATCACTAGTACCTGACCCTGGTAGGTTTTTTCACTAGTACCCGACCTAGGTAGGTTTTATCACTAGTACCTGACCCAGGTAGGTTTTATTACTAGTACCTGACCCAGGTAGGTTTTATCAGTAGTACCTGACCCAGGTAGGTTTTATCAGTAGTACCTGACCCAGGTAGGTTTTATCACTAGTACCTGACCCAGGTAGGTTTTATCAGTAGTACCCGACCCAGGTAGGTTTTATAACTAGTACCTGACCCAGGTAGGTTTTATCAGTAGTACCTTACCCAGGTAGGTTTTATCACTAGTACCTGACCCAGGTAGGTTTTATCAGTAGTACCTGACCCAGGTAGGTTTTATAACTAGTACCTGACCCAGGTAGGTTTAATCACTAGTACCTGACCCAGGTAGGTTTTATCAGTAGTACCTGACCCAGGTAGGTTTTATAACTAGTACCTGACCCAGGTAGGTTTTATCACTAGTACCTGACCCAGGTAGGTTTTATAACTAGTACCTGACCCAGGTAGGTTTTATCACTAGTACCTGACCCAGGTACGTTTTATCACTAGTACCTGACCCAGGTAGGTTTTATTAGTAGTACCCGACCCAGGTAGGTTTTATCACTAGTACCTGACCCAGGTAGGTTTTATCACTAGTACCTGACCCAGGTACGTTTTATCACTAGTACCTGACCCAGGTAGGTTTTATCACAAGTACCTGACCCAGGTACGTTTTATCCCTAGTACCTGACCCAGGTAGGTCTTATCACTAGTACCTGACCCAGGTAGGTTTTATCACTAGTACCTGACCCAGGTAGGTTTTATCACTAGTACCTGACTCAGGTACGTTTTATCACTAGTACCTGACCCAGGTAGATTTTATCACTAGTACCTGACCCAGGTAGATTTTATCACTAGTACCCGACCCAGGCGCGTTTTACCATTAGTACCCGACCCAGGTACGTTTTATCACTAGTACCTGACCCAGGTACGTTTTATCACTAGTACCCTACCCAGGTAGGTTTTATCACTAGTACCCGACCCAGGTAGGTTTTATCACTAGTACCCGACCCAGGTAGGTTTTATCACTAGTACCTGACCCAGGTAGGTTTTATCACTGGTACCCAACCCAGGTAGGTTTTATCACTAGTACCCGACCCAGGTAGGTTTTATGACTAGTAACCTACCCAGGTAGGTTTTATCACAGGGTACCCGACCCAGGTAGGTTTTATCACTAGTTCCTGACCCAGGTAGGTTTTATCACTAGTACCTGACCCAGGTAGGTTTTATGACTAGTACCTGAACCAGGTAGGTTTTATGACTAGTACCTGACCCAGGTAGGTTTTATGACTAGTACCTGACCCAGGTATGTTTTATCATTAGTACCCGACCCAGGTAGGTTTTACCATTAGTACCTGACCCAGGTAGGTTTTATCACTAGTACCTGACCCAGGTAGGTTTTATCACAAGTACCTGACCCAGGTAGGTTTTATCACTAGTACCTGACCCAGGTACGTTTTATCAGTAGTACCTGACCCAGGTAGGTTTTATCACTAGTACCCGACCTAGGTAGGATTTATCAGTAGTACCTGACCCAGGTACGTTTTATCACAAGTACCTGACCCAGGTAGGTTTTATTACTAGTACCTGACCCAGGTAGGTTTTATCAGTAGTACCTTACCCAGGTAGGTTTTATCAGTAGTACCTGACCCAGGTAGGTTTTATAACTAGTACCTGACCCAGGTAGGTTTTATCACTAGTACCCGACCCAGGTAGGTTTTATCACTAGTACCCGACCCAGGTAGGTTTTATCACTAGTACCTGACCCAGGTAGGTTTTATCAGTAGTACCTGACCCAGGTAGGTTTTATAACTAGTACCCGACCCAGGTAGGTTTTATCAGTAGTACCTTACCCAGGTAGGTTTTATCACAAGTACCTGACCCAGGTAGGTTTTATCACTAGTACCTGACCCAGGTACGTTTTATCACTAGTACCCGACCCAGGTAGGTTTTATCACAAGTACCTGACTAAGGTACGTTTTATCACTAGTACCTGACCCAGGTAGGTTTTATCACTAGTACCTGACCCAGGTAGGTTTTATCACTAGTACATGACCCAGGTACGTTTTATCACTAGTACCTGACCCAGGTAGGTTTTATCACTAGTACCTGACCCAGGTAGGTTTTATCACTAGTACCCGACCCAGGTACGTTTTATAACTAGTACCCTACCCAGGTAGGTTTTATCACTAGTACCTGACCCAGGTAGATTTTATCACTAGTACCCGATCTAGGAAGGTTTTATCACTAGTACCTGACCCAGGTAGGTTTTATCACTAGTACCTGACCCAGGTAGGTTTTATCACTAGTACCCAACCCAGGTATGTTTTACCACTAGTACCTGACCCAGGTAGGTTTTATCACTAGTTCCTGACCCGGGTAGGTTTTATCAGTAGTACCTGACCCAGGTAGGTTTTATCAGTAGTACCTGACCCAGGTAGGTTTTATAACTAGTACCCGACCCAGGTAGGTTTTATCACTAGTACCTGACCCAGGTAGGTCTTATCAGTAGTACCCGACCCAGGTAGGTTTTATAACTAGTACCTGACCAAGGTACGTTTTATCACTAGTACCTGACCCAGGTACGTTTTATCACTAGTACCTGACCCAGGTAGGTTTTATCACTAGTACCTGACCCAGGTACGTTTTATCACTAGTACCTGACCCAGGTAGGTTTTATCAGTAGTACCTGACCCAGGTAGGTTTTATCACTAGTACCTGACCCAGGTAGATTTTATCACTAGTACCCGACCCAGGTACGTTTTATAACTAGTACCCGACCCAGGTAGGTTTTATCACTAGTACCTGACCCAGGTAGGTTTTTTCACTAGTACCCGATCTAGGAAGGTTTTATCACTAGTACCTGACCCAGGTAGGTTTTATCACTAGTACCTGACTCAGGTACGTTTTATCACTAATACCCGACCCAGGTAGGTTTTATCACTAGTTCCTGACCCAGGTAGGTTTTATCACTAGTACCTGACCCAGGTAGGTTTTATCACTGGTACCCGACCCAGGTAGGTTTTATCACTAGTACCCTACCCAGGTAGGTTTTATCACTAGTACCTGACCCAGGTAGGTTTTTTCACTAGTACCCGATCTAGGAAGGTTTTATCACTAGTACCTGACCCAGGTAGGTTTTATCACTAGTACCTGACCCAGGTAGGTTTTATAACTAGTACCTGACCCAGGTAGGTTTTATCACTAGTACCTGACCCAGGTAGGTTTTATCACTAGTACCTGACCCAGGTAGGTTTTATCAGTAGTACCTGACCCAGGTAGGTTTTATCACTAGTACCTGACCCAGGTAGGTTTTATCAGTAGTACCCGACCCAGGTAGGTTTTATCACTAGTACCTGACCCAGGTTGGTTTTATCAGTAGTACCTGACCCAGGTAGGTTTTATAACTAGTACCTGACCCAGGTAGGTTTTATCAGTAGTACCTTACCCAGGTAGGTTTTATCACAAGTACCTGACCCAGGTAGGTTTTATCAGTAGTACCTGACCCAGGTAGGTTTTATAACTAGTACCTGACCCAGGTAGGTTTTATCAGTAGTACCTGACCCAGGTAGGTTTTATCACTAGTACCTGACCCAGGTAGGTTTTATCACTAGTACCCGACCCAGGAAGGTTTTATCACTAGTACCTGACCCAGGTAGGTTTTATCACAAGTACCTGACCAAGGTACGTTTTATCACTAGTACCTGACCCAGGTAGGTTTTATCACAAGTACCTGACCAAGGTACGTTTTATCACTAGTACCTGACCCAGGTACGTTTTATCACTAGTACCTGACCCAGGTAGGTTTTATCACTAGTACCTGACCCAGGTACGTTTTATCACTAGTACCTGACCCAGCTAGGTTTTTTCACTAGTACCCGATCTAGGAAGGTTTTATCACTAGTACCTGACCCAGGTAGGTTTTATCACTAGTACCTGACTCAGGTACGTTTTATCACTAGTACCCTACCCAGGTAGGTTTTACCATTAGTACCTGACCCAGGTAGGTTTTTTCACTAGTACCCGACCTAGGTAGGATTTATCAGTAGTACCTGACCCAGGTACGTTTTATCACAAGTACCCAACCCAGGTATGTTTTACCACTAGTACCTGACCCAGGTAGGTTTTATAACTAGTACCCGACCCAGGTAGGTTTTATCACTAGTACCTGACCCAGGTAGGTTTTATCTCTAGTACCTGACCCAGGTAGGTTTTATCACTAGTACCCGACCCAGGTACGTTTTATAACTAGTACCCGACCCAGGTAGGTTTTATCACTAGTACCTGACCCAGGTAGATTTTATCACTAGTACCCGATCTAGGAAGGTTTTATCACTAGTACCTGACCCAGGTAGGTTTTATCACTAGTACCTGACCCAGGTAGGTTTTTTCACTAGTACCCGACCTAGGTAGGATTTATCAGTAGTACCTGACCCAGGTACGTTTTATCACAAGTACCTGACCCAGGTAGGTTTTATTACTAGTACCTGACCCAGGTAGGTTTTATCAGTAGTACCTTACCCAGGTAGGTTTTATCAGTAGTACCTGACCCAGGTAGGTTTTATAACTAGTACCTGACCCAGGTAGGTTTTATCACTAGTACCCGACCCAGGTAGGTTTTATCACTAGTACCCGACCCAGGTAGGTTTTATCACTAGTACCTGACCCAGGTACGTTTTATCACTAGTACCCGACCCAGGTAGGTTTTATCACAAGTACCTGACCAAGGTACGTTTTATCACTAGTACCTGACCCAGGTACGTTTTATCACTAGTACCTGACCCAGGTAGGTTTTATCACTAGTACATGACCCAGGTACGTTTTATCACTAGTACCTGACCCAGGTAGGTTTTATCACTAGTACCTGACCCAGGTAGGTTTTATCACTAGTACCCGACCCAGGTACGTTTTATAACTAGTACCCGACCCAGGTAGGTTTTATCACTAGTACCTGACCCAGGTAGATTTTATCACTAGTACCCGATCTAGGAAGGTTTTATCACTAGTACCTGACCCAGGTAGGTTTTATCACTAGTACCTGACCCAGGTAGGTTTTTTCACTAGTACCCTACCCAGGTAGGTTTTATCACTAGTACCTGACCCAGGTAGGTTTTATTACTAGTACCCGACCCAGGTAGGTTTTATCACTAGTACCCTACCCACGTAGGTTTTATCACTAGTTCCTGACCCAAGTAGGTTTTATCACTAGTACCTGACCCAGGTAGGTTTTATTACTAGTACCCGACCCAGGTAGGTTTTATCACTAGTACCCGACCCAGGTATGTTTTACCACTAGTACCTGACCCAGGTAGGTTTTATAACTAGTACCCGACCCAGGTAGGTTTTATCACTAGTACCTGACCCAGGTAGGTTTTATCTCTAGTACCTGACCCAGGTAGGTTTTATCACTAGTACCCGACCCAGGTACGTTTTATAACTAGTACCCGACCCAGGTAGGTTTTATCACTAGTACCTGACCCAGGTAGATTTTATCACTAGTACCCGATCTAGGAAGGTTTTATCACTAGTACCTGACCCAGGTAGGTTTTATCACTAGTACCTGACCCAGGTAGGTTTTTTCACTAGTACCCTACCCAGGTAGGTTTTATCACTAGTACCTGACCCAGGTAGGTTTTATTACTAGTACCCGACCCAGGTAGGTTTTATCACTAGTACCCTACCCACGTAGGTTTTATCACTAGTACCTGACCCAGGTAGGTTTTATTACTAGTACCCGACCCAGGTAGGTTTTATCACTAGTACCCAACCCAGGTATGTTTTACCACTAGTACCTGACCCAGGTAGGTTTTATAACTAGTACCCGACCCAGGTAGGTTTTATCACTAGTACCTGACCCAGGTAGGTTTTATCTCTAGTACCTGACCCAGGTAGGTTTTATCACTAGTACCCGACCCAGGTACGTTTTATAACTAGTACCCGACCCAGGTAGGTTTTATCACTAGTACCTGACCCAGGTAGATTTTATCACTAGTACCCGATCTAGGAAGGTTTTATCACTAGCACCTGACCCAGGTAGGTTTTATCACTAGTACCTGACCCAGGTAGGTTTTTTCACTAGTACCCTACCCAGGTAGGTTTTTTAACTAGTACCTGACCCAGGTAGGTTTTATTACTAGTACCCGACCCAGGTAGGTTTTATCACTAGTACCCTACCCACGTAGGTTTTATCACTAGTTCCTGACCCAAGTAGGTTTTATCACTAGTACCCGACCCAGGTAGGTTTTATCACTAGTACCCGACCCAGGTAGGTTTTATCACTAGTACCCAACCCAGGTATGTTTTACCACTAGTACCTTACCCAGGTAGGTTTTATCACTAGTTCCTGACCCAGGTAGGTTTTATCAGTAGTACCTGACCCAGGTAGGTTTTATCAGTAGTACCTGACCCAGGTAGGTTTTATAACTAGTACCCGACCCAGGTAGGTTTTATCACTAGTACCCGACCCAGGTAGGTTTTATCACTAGTACCTGACCCAGGTAGGTTTTATCACTAGTACCTGACCCAGTTAGGTTTTATCACTAGTACCTGACTCAGGTACGATTTATCAATAGTACCCGACCCAGGTAGGTTTTTTCACTAGTACCCTACCCAGGTAGGTTTTATCACTAGTACCTGACCCAGGTAGGTTTTATCACTAGTTCCCGACCCAGGTAGGTTTTATCACTAGTACCCTACCCACGTAGGTTTTATCACTAGTTCCTGACCCAAGTAGGTTTTATCACTAGTACCTGACCCAGGTAGGTTTTATCACTAGTACCCGACCCAGGTAGGTTTTATCACTAGTACCCAACCCAGGTATGTTTTACCACTAGTACCTGACCCAGGTAGGTTTTATCACTAGTTCCTGACCCGGGTAGGTTTTATCAGTAGTACCTGACCCAGGTAGGTTTTATCACTAGTACCTGACCCAGGTACGTTTTATAACTAGTACCTGACTCAGGTACGTTTTATCACTAGTACCTGACCCAGGTAGGTTTTATCACTAGTACCTGACCCAGGTAGGTTTTATCAGTAGTACCTGACCCAGGTACGTTTTATCACTAGTACCTGACCCAGGTACGTTTTATCACTAGTACCTGACCCAGGTAGGTTTTATCAGTAGTACCCGACCCAGGTAGGTTTTATAACTAGTACCTGACCCAGGTAGGTTTTATCAGTAGTACCTTACCCAGGTAGGTTTTATCACTAGTACCTGACCCAGGTAGGTTTTATCAGTAGTACCTGACCCAGGTAGGTTTTATAACTAGTACCTGACCCAGGTAGGTTTAATCACTAGTACCTTACCCAGGTAGGTTTTATCAGTAGTACCTGACCCAGGTAGGTTTTATAACTAGTACCTGACCCAGGTAGGTTTTATCACTAGTACCTGACCCAGGTAGGTTTTATAACTAGTACCTGACCCAGGTAGGTTTTATCACTAGTACCTGACCCAGGTAGGTTTTATCACTAGTACCTGACCCAGGTAGGTTTTATCAGTAGTACCCGACCCAGGTAGGTTTTATCACTAGTACCTGACCCAGGTAGGTTTTATCAGTAGTACCTTACCCAGGTAGGTTTTATCACTAGTACCTGACCCAGGTAGGTTTTATCAGTAGTACCTGACCCAGGTAGGTTTTATAACTAGTACCTGACCCAGGTAGGTTTAATCACTAGTACCTGACCCAGGTAGGTTTTATCAGTAGTACCTGACCCAGGTAGGTTTTATAACTAGTACCTGACCCAGGTAGGTTTTATCACTAGTACCTGACCCAGGTAGGTTTTATCACTAGTACCTGACCCAGGTAGGTTTTATCACTAGTACCTGACCCAGGTAGGTTTTATCAGTAGTACCCGACCCAGGTAGGTTTTATCACTAGTACCTGACCCAGGTAGGTTTTATCACTAGTACCTGACCCAGGTAGGTTTTATCACAAGTACCTGACCCAGGTACGTTTTATCACTAGTACCTGACCCAGGTAGGTTTTATCACTAGTACCTGACTCAGGTACGTTTTATCACTAGTACCCGACCCAGGTAGGTTTTATCACTAGTTCCTGACCCAGGTAGGTTTTATCACTAGTACCTGACTCAGGTACGTTTTATCACTAGTACCCGACCCAGGTACATTTTATCACTAGTACCCGACCCAGGTAGGTTTTATCACTAGTACCCGACCCAGGTAGGTTTTATCACTAGTACCCGACCCAGGTAGGTTTTATCACTAGTACCTGACCCAGGTAGGTTTTATCACTAGTACCTGACCCAGGTACGTTTTATCACTAGTACCTGACTCAGGTACGTTTTATCACTAGTACCTGACCCAGGTACGTTTTATCACTAGTACCTGACCCAGGTAGGTTTTATCAGTAGTACCTGACCCAGGTACGTTTTATCACTAGTAGCTGACCCAGGTACGTTTTATCACTAGTACCTGACCCAGGTACGTTTTATCACTAGTACCTGACCCAGGTAGGTTTTATCACTAGTACCTGACCCAGGTAGGTTTTATCAGTAGTTCCTGACCCAGGTACGTTTTATCACTAGTACCTGACCCAGGTACGTTTTATCACTAGTTCCTGACCCAGGTACGTTTTATCACTAGTACCCTACCCAGGTAGGTTTTATCACTAGTACCCGACCCAGGTAGGTTTTATCACTAGTACCCGACCCAGGTAGGTTTTATCAGTAGTACATGACCCAGGTAGGTTTTATCACTGGTACCCGACCCAGGTAGGTTTTATCACTAGTACCCGACCCAGGTAGGTTTTATGACTAGTACCCTACCCAGGTAGGTTTTATCACTAGTACCCGACCCAGGTAGGTTTTATCACTAGTTCCTGACCCAGGTAGCTTTTATCACTAGTACCTGACCCAGGTAGGTTTTATCACTAGTACCTGACCCAGGTAGGTTCTATGACTAGTACCTGACCCAGGTCGGTTTTATACCTAGTACCTGACCCAGGTAGGTTTTATCAGTTGTACGTTACCCAGGTATGTTTTATCACTAGTTCCTTAACCAGGTAGGTTTTATCACTAGTACCTGACCCAGGTAGATTTTATCACTAGTACCCGACCCAGGCGCGTTTTACCATTAGTACCCGACCCAGGTAGGTTTTATCACTAGTACCTGACCCAGGTACGTTTTATCACTAGTACCCGACCCAGGTACGTTTTATCAGTAGTACCTGACCCAGGTAGGTTTTATCACTAGTACCCGACCCAGGTAGGTTTTATCACTAGTACCTGACCCAGGTAGGTTTTATCACTAGTACCTGACTCAGGTACGTTTTACCACTAGTACCTGACCTGGGTAGGTTTTATCACTAGTACCCGACCCAGGTATGTTTTACCACTAGTACCTCACCCAGGTATGTTTTACCACTAGTACCTGACCTAGGTAGGTTTTATCACTAGTACCCGACCCAGGTATGTTTTACCACTAGTACCTCACCCAGGTATGTTTTACCACTAGTACCTGACCCAGGTAGGTTTTATCACTAGTACCCGACCCAGGTATGTTTTACCACTAGTACCTCACCCAGGTATGTTTTACCACTAGTACCTGACCCAGGTAGGTTTTATCATTAGTACCCGACCCATGTATGTTTTACCACTAGTACCTGACCTAGGAAGGTTTTACCACTAGTACCTGACCCAGGTAGGTTTTATCACAAGTAACTGACCCAGGTAGGTTTTATTACTAGTACCTGACCCAGGTAGGTTTTATCAGTAGTACCTTACCCAGGTAGGTTTTATCACTAGTACCTGACCCAGGTAGGTTTTATCAGTAGTACCTGACCCAGGTAGGTTTTATAACTAGTACCTGACCCAGGTAGGTTTTATCAGTAGTACCTGACCCAGGTAGGTTTTATCACTAGTACCTGACCCAGGTAGGTTTAATCACTAGTACCTGACCCAGGTAGGTTTTATCACTAGTACCTGACCCAGGTAGGTTTTATAACTAGTACCTGACCCAGGTAGGTTTTATCACTAGTACCTGACCCAGGTAGGTTTTATCAGTAGTACCTGACCCAGGTAGGTTTTTGAACTAGTACCCGACCTAGGTAGGTTTTATCACTAGTACCTGACCCAGGTAGGTTTTATCACTAGTACCTGACTCAGGTACGTTTTATCACTAGTACCCGACCCAGGTAGGTTTTATCACTAGTTCCTGACCCAGGTAGGTTTTATCACTAGTACCCGACCCACGTAGGTTTTATCACTAGTACCCTACCCAGGTAGGTTTTATCACTGGTACCCGACCCAGGTAGGTTTTATCAGTAGTACCTGACCCAGGTAGGTTTTATCACTAGTACCTGACCCAGGTAGGTTTAATCACTAGTACCTGACCCAGGTAGGTTTTATCACTAGTACCTGACCCAGGTAGGTTTCATCAGTAGTACCTGACCCAGGTAGGTTTTATCACTAGTACCTGACCCAGGTAGGTTTTATAACTAGTACCTGACCCAGGTAGGTTTTATCAGTAGTACCTGACCCAGGTACGTTTTATCACTAGTACCTGACCCAGGTAGGTTTTATCAGTAGTACCTGACCCAGGTAGGTTTTATCACTAGTACCTGACCCAGGTAGGTTTTATCACTAGTACCTGACCCAGGTACGTTTTATCACTAGTACCTGACCCAGGTAGGTTTTATCACAAGTACCTGACCCAGGTACGTTTTATCACTAGTACCTGACCCAGGTACGTTTTATCACTAGTACCTGACCCAGGTAGGTTTTGTCAGTAGTACCTGACCCAGGTAGATTTTATCACTAGTACCTGACCCAGGAAGATTTTATCACTAGTACCCGACCCAGGTACGTTTTATAACTAGTACCCGACCCAGGTAGGTTTTATCAGTAGTACCTGACCCAGGTAGGTTTTATCACTAGTACCTGACCCAGGTAGGTTTTATCAGTAGTACCTGACCCAGGTACGTTTTATCACTAGTACCTGACCCAGGTAGGTTTTATCAGTAGTACCTGACCAAGGTAGGTTTTATCACTAGTACCTGACCCAGGTAGGTTTTATCACTAGTACCTGACCCAGGTACGTTTTATCACTTGTACCTGACCCAGGTAGGTTTTATCACAAGTACCTGACCCAGGTACGTTTTATCACTAGTACCTGACCCAGGTACGTTTTATCACTAGTACCTGACCCAGGTACGTTTTATCACCAGTACCTGACCCAGGTAGGTTTTATCAGTAGTACCTGACCCAGGTAGATTTTATCACTAGTACCTGACCCAGGTAGATTTTATCACTAGTACCCGACCCAGGTACGTTTTATAAATAGTACCCGACCCAGGTAGGTTTTATCACTAGTACCTGACCGAGGTAGGTTTTTTCACTAGTACCCGACCTAGGTAGGTTTTATCACTAGTACCTGACCCAGGTAGGTTTTATCACTAGTACCTGACTCAGGTACGTTTTATCACTAGTACCCGACGCAGGTAGGTTTTATCACTAGTTCCTGACCCAGGTAGGTTTTATCACTAGTACCCGACCCAGGTAGGTTTTATGACTAGTACCCTACCCAGGTAGGTTTTATCACTGGTACCCGACCCAGGTAGGTTTTATCACTAGTACCCGACCCAGGTAGGTTTTATCACTAGTACCCTACCCAGGTAGGTTTTATCACTAGTTCCTGACCCAAGTAGGTTTTATCACTAGTACCTGACCCAGGTAGGTTTCATCAGTAGTACCTGACCCAGGTAGGTTTTATCACTAGTACCTGACCCAGGTAGGTTTTATCAGTAGTACCTGACCCAGGTAGATTTTATCACAAGTACCTGACCCAGGTAGATTTTATCACTAGTACCCGACCCAGGTACGTTTTATAACTAGTACCCGACCCAGGTAGGTTTTATCACTAGTACCCGACCCAGGTAGGTTTTATCACTAGTACCCTACCCAGGTAGGTTTTATCACTGGTACCCGACCCAGGTAGGTTTTATCACTAGTACCCGACCCAGGTAGGTTTTATCACTAGTACCCTACCCAGGTAGGTTTTATCACTAGTTCCTGACCCAAGTAGGTTTTATTACTAGTACCTGACCCAGGTAGGTTTTATCACTAGTACCCGACCCAGGTAGGTTTTATCACTAGTACCCGACCTAGGTAGGTTTTACCACTAGTACCTGACCCAGGTAGGTTTTATCACTAGTTCCTGACCCGGGTAGGTTTTATCACTAGTACCTGACCCAGGTAGGTTTTATCAGTAGTACCTGACTCAGGTAGGTTTTATAACTAGTACCTGACCCAGGTAGGTTTTATCACTAGTACCCGACCCAGGTAGGTTTTATCACTAGTACCCGACCCAGGTACGTTTTATAACTAGTACCCGACCCAGGTAGGTTTTATCAGTAGTACCTGACCCAGGTAGGTTTTATCACTAGTACCTGACCCAGGTAGGTTTTATCAGTAGTACCTGACCCAGGTACGTTTTATCACTAGTACCTGACCCAGGTAGGTTTTATCAGTAGTACCTGACCAAGGTAGGTTTTATCACTAGTACCTGACCCAGGTAGGTTTTATCACTAGTACCTGACCCAGGTACGTTTTATCACTTGTACCTGACCCAGGTAGGTTTTATCACAAGTACCTGACCCAGGTACGTTTTATCAGTAGTACCTGACCCAGGTACGTTTTATCACTAGTACCTGACCCAGGTACGTTTTATCACTAGTACCTGACCCAGGTAGGTTTTATCAGTAGTACCTGACCCAGGTAGATTTTATCACTAGTACCTGACCCAGGTAGATTTTATCACTAGTACCCGACCCAGGTACGTTTTATAAATAGTACCCGACCCAGGTAGGTTTTATCACTAGTACCTGACCGAGGTAGGTTTTTTCACTAGTACCCGACCTAGGTAGGTTTTATCACTAGTACCTGACCCAGGTAGGTTTTATCACTAGTACCTGACTCAGGTACGTTTTATCACTAGTACCCGACCCAGGTAGGTTTTATCACTAGTTCCTGACCCAGGTAGGTTTTATCACTAGTACCCGACCCAGGTAGGTTTTATGACTAGTACCCTACCCAGGTAGGTTTTATCACTGGTACCCGACCCAGGTAGGTTTTATCACTAGTTCCCGACCCAGGTAGGTTTTATCACTAGTACCCTACCCAGGTAGGTTTTATCACTAGTTCCTGACCCAAGTAGGTTTTATCACTAGTACCTGACCCAGGTAGGTTTCATCAGTAGTACCTGACCCAGGTAGGTTTTATCACTAGTACCTGACCCAGGTGGGTTTCATCAGTAGTACCTGACCCAGGTAGATTTTATCACTAGTACCTGACCCAGGTAGATTTTATCACTAGTACCCGACCCAGGTACGTTTTATAACTAGTACCCGACCCAGGTAGGTTTTATCACTAGTACCCGACCCAGGTAGGTTTTATCACTAGTACCCTACCCAGGTAGGTTTTATCACTGGCACCCGACCCAGGTAGGTTTTATCACTAGTACCCGACCCAGGTAGGTTTTATCACTAGTACCCGACCCAGGTATGTTTTACCACTAGTACCTCACCCAGGTATGTTTTACCACTAGTACCTGACCCAGGTAGGTTTTATCACTAGTTCCTGACCCGGGTAGGTTTTATCACTAGTACCTGACCCAGGTAGGTTTTATCAGTAGTACCTGACTCAGGTAGGTTTTATAACTAGTACCTGACCCAGGTAGGTTTTATCACTAGTACCCGACCCAGGTAGGTTTTATCACTAGTACCCGACCCAGGTAGGTTTTATCACTAGTACCTGACCCAGGTAGGTTTTATCAGTAGTACCTGACCCAGGTAGGTTTTATAACTAGTACCTGACCCAGGTAGGTTTTATCAGTAGTACCTTACCCAGGTAGGTTTTATAACCAGTACCTGACCCAGGTAGGTTTTCTCAGTAGTACCTGACCCAGGTAGGTTTTATAACTAGTACCTGACCCAGGTAGGTTTTATCAGTAGTAGCTGACCCAGGTAGGTTTTATCAGTAGTACCTGACCCAGGTAGGTTTAATCACTAGTACCTGACCCAGGTAGGTTTTATCAGTAGTACCTGACCCAGGTAGGTTTTATAACTAGTACCTGACCCAGGTAGGTTTTATCACTAGTACCTGACCCAAGTAGGTTTCATAACTAGTACCTGACCCAGGTAGGTTTTATCACTAGTACATGACCCAGGTAGGTTTTATCACTAGTACCTGACCCAGGTACGTTTTATCACTAGTACCTGACCCAGGTAGGTTTTATCACAAGTACCTGACCCAGGTACGTTTTATCACTAGAACCTGACCCAGGTAGGTTTTATCACTAGTACCTGACCCAGGTAGGTTTTATCACTAGTACCTGACCCAGGTACGTTTTATCAGTAGTACCTGACCCAGGTAGGTTTTATAACTAGTACCTGACCCAGGTAGGTTTTATAACTAGTACCTGACCCAGGTAGGTTTTATCACTAGTACCTGACCCAAGTAGGTTTTATCACTAGTACCTGACCCAGGTACGTTTTATCACTAGTACCTGACCCAGGTAGGTTTTATCACAAGTACCTGACCCAGGTACGTTTTATCACTAGAACCTGACCCAGGTAGGTTTTATCACTAGTACCTGACCCAGGTAGGTTTTATCACTAGTACCTGACCCAGGTACGTTTTATCACTAGTACCTGACCCAGGTAGGTTTTATCACTAGTACCTGACCCAGGTAGGTTTTATCACTAGTACCTGACCCAGGTACGTTTTATCACTAGTTCCTGACCCAGGTAGGTTTTATCACTAGTACCTGACTCAGGTACGTTTTATCACTAGTACCCGACCCAGGTAGGTTTTATCACTAGTTCCTGACCCAAGTAGGTTTTATCAGTAGTACCTGACCCAGGTAGGTTTTATCACTAGTACCCGACCCAGGTAGGTTTTATCACTAGTTCCTGACCCGGGTAGGTTTTATAACTAGTACCTGACCCAGGTAGGTTTTATCAGTAGTACCTTACCCAGGTAGGTTTTATAACCAGTACCTGACCCAGGTAGGTTTTATCACTAGTACATGACCCAGGTAGGTTTTATCACTAGTACCTGACCCAGGTACGTTTTATCACTAGTACCTGACCCAGGTAGGTTTTATCACAAGTACCTGACCCAGGTACGTTTTATCACTAGAACCTGACCCAGGTAGGTTTTATCACTAGTACCTGACCCAGGTAGGTTTTATCACTAGTACCTGACCCAGGTAGGTTTTATAAGTAGTACCCGACCCAGGTAGGTTTTATCACTAGTACCTGACCCAGGTACGTTTTATCACTAGTACCAGACCCAGGTACGTTTTATCACTAGTACCCGACCCAGGTAGGTTTTATCACTAGTACCCGACCCAGGTAGATTTTATCACTAGTACTCGACCCAGGTAGGTTTTATCAGTAGTACCTGACCCAGGTAGGTTTTATCACTGGTACCCGACCCAGGTAGGTTTTATCACTAGTACCCGACCCAGGTAGGTTTTATCACTAGTACCCTACCCAGGTAGGTTTTATCACTGGTACCCGACCCAGGTAGGTTTTATCACTAGTACCCGACCCAGGTAGGTTGTATCACTAGTTCCTGACCCAGGTAGGTTTTATCACTAGTACCTGACCCAGGTAGGTTTTATGACTAGTACCTGACCCAGGTCGGTTTTATACCTAGTACCTGACACAGGTATGTTTTATCACTAGTTCCTGAACCAGGTAGGTTTTATCACTAGTACCTGACCCAGGTAGATTTTATCACTAGTACCCGACCCAGGCGCGTTTTATCACTAGTACCCGACCCAGGTATGTTTTACCACTAGTACCTGACCCAGGTAGGTTTTATCACTAGTTCCTGACCCGGGTAGGTTTTATCACTAGTACCTGACCCAGGTAGGTTTTATCAGTAGTACCTGACTCAGGTAGGTTTTATAACTAGTACCTGACCCAGGTAGGTTTTATCACTAGTACCCGACCCAGGTAGGTTTTATCACTAGTACCCGACCCAGGTAGGTTTTATCACTAGTACCTGACCCAGGTAGGTTTTATCAGTAGTACCTGACCCAGGTAGGTTTTATAACTAGTACCTGACCCAGGTAGGTTTTATCAGTAGTACCTTACCCAGGTAGGTTTTATAACCAGTACCTGACCCAGGTAGGTTTTCTCAGTAGTACCTGACCCAGGTAGGTTTTATAACTAGTACCTGACCCAGGTAGGTTTTATCAGTAGTAGCTGACCCAGGTAGGTTTTATCAGTAGTACCTGACCCAGGTAGGTTTAATCACTAGTACCTGACCCAGGTAGGTTTTATCAGTAGTACCTGACCCAGGTAGGTTTTATAACTAGTACCTGACCCAGGTAGGTTTTATAACTAGTACCTGACCCAGGTAGGTTTTATCACTAGTACCTGACCCAAGTAGGTTTCATAACTAGTACCTGACCCAGGTAGGTTTTATCACTAGTACATGACCCAGGTAGGTTTTATCACTAGTACCTGACCCAGGTACGTTTTATCACTAGTACCTGACCCAGGTAGGTTTTATCACAAGTACCTGACCCAGGTACGTTTTATCACTAGAACCTGACCCAGGTAGGTTTTATCACTAGTACCTGACCCAGGTAGGTTTTATCACTAGTACCTGACCCAGGTACGTTTTATCAGTAGTACCTGACCCAGGTAGGTTTTATAACTAGTACCTGACCCAGGTAGGTTTTATAACTAGTACCTGACCCAGGTAGGTTTTATCACTAGTACCTGACCCAAGTAGGTTTTATCACTAGTACCTGACCCAGGTACGTTTTATCACTAGTACCTGACCCAGGTAGGTTTTATCACAAGTACCTGACCCAGGTACGTTTTATCACTAGAACCTGACCCAGGTAGGTTTTATCACTAGTACCTGACCCAGGTAGGTTTTATCACTAGTACCTGACCCAGGTACGTTTTATCACTAGTACCTGACCCAGGTAGGTTTTATCACTAGTACCTGACCCAGGTAGGTTTTATCACTAGTACCTGACCCAGGTACGTTTTATCACTAGTTCCTGACCCAGGTAGGTTTTATCACTAGTACCTGACTCAGGTACGTTTTATCACTAGTACCCGACCCAGGTAGGTTTTATCACTAGTTCCTGACCCAAGTAGGTTTTATCAGTAGTACCTGACCCAGGTAGGTTTTATCACTAGTACCCGACCCAGGTAGGTTTTATCACTAGTTCCTGACCCGGGTAGGTTTTATCAGTAGTACCTGACCCAGGTAGGTTTTATAACTAGTACCTGACCCAGGTAGGTTTTATCAGTAGTACCTTACCCAGGTAGGTTTTATAACCAGTACCTGACCCAGGTAGGTTTTATCACTAGTACATGACCCAGGTAGGTTTTATCACTAGTACCTGACCCAGGTACGTTTTATCACTAGTACCTGACCCAGGTAGGTTTTATCACAAGTACCTGACCCAGGTACGTTTTATCACTAGAACCTGACCCAGGTAGGTTTTATCACTAGTACCTGACCCAGGTAGGTTTTATCACTAGTACCTGACCCAGGTAGGTTTTATAAGTAGTACCCGACCCAGGTAGGTTTTATCACTAGTACCTGACCCAGGTACGTTTTATCACTAGTACCAGACCCAGGTACGTTTTATCACTAGTACCCGACCCAGGTAGGTTTTATCACTAGTACCCGACCCAGGTAGGTTTTATCACTAGTACTCGACCCAGGTAGGTTTTATCAGTAGTACCTGACCCAGGTAGGTTTTATCACTGGTACCCGACCCAGGTAGGTTTTATCACTAGTACCCGACCCAGGTAGGTTTTATCACTAGTACCCTACCCAGGTAGGTTTTATCACTGGTACCCGACCCAGGTAGGTTTTATCACTAGTACCCGACTCAGGTAGGTTGTATCACTAGTTCCTGACCCAGGTAGGTTTTATCACTAGTACCTGACCCAGGTAGGTTTTATGACTAGTACCTGACCCAGGTCGGTTTTATACCTAGTACCTGACACAGGTATGTTTTATCACTAGTTCCTGAACCAGGTAGGTTTTATCACTAGTACCTGACCCAGGTAGATTTTATCACTAGTACCCGACCCAGGCGCGTTTTATCACTAGTACCCGACCCAGGTAGGTTTTATCACTAGTACCTGACCCTGGTAGGTTTTTTTTACTAGTACCCGACCTAGGTAGGTTTTATCACTAGTACCTGACCCAGGTAGGTTTTATGACTAGTACCTGACTCAGGTACGTTTTACCACTAGTACCTGACCTGGGTAGGTTTTATCACTAGTACCCGACCCAGGTATGTTTTACCACTAGTACCTCACCCAGGTATGTTTTACCACTAGTACCTGACCTAGGTAGGTTTTATCACTAGTACCCGACCCAGGTATGTTTCACCACTAGTACCTCACCCAGGTATGTTTTACCACTAGTACCTGACCCAGGTAGGTTTTATCACTAGTACCCGACCCAGGTATGTTTTACCACTAGTACCTCACCCAGGTATGTTTTACCACTAGTACCTGACCTAGGTAGGTTTTATCACTAGTACCTGACCCATGTATGTTTTACCACTAGTACCTGACCTAGGAAGGTTTTACCACTAGTACCTGACCCAGGTAGGTTTTATCACAAGTACCTGACCCAGGTAGGTTTTATTACTAGTACCTGACCCAGGTAGGTTTCATCACTAGTACCTGACCCAGGTAGGTTTTATCAGTAGTACCTGACCCAGGTAGGTTTTATCACTAGTACCCGACCCAGGTAGGTTTTATCACTAGTACCTGACCCAGGTAGGTTTTATCAGTGGTACCTGACCCAGGTACGTTTTATCACTAGTACCTGACCCAGGTAGGTTTTATCACTAGTACCTGACTCAGGTACGTTTTACCACTAGTACCTGACCTGGGTAAGTTTTATCACTAGTACCCGACCCAGGTATGTTTTACCGCTAGTACCTCACCCAGGTATGTTTTACCACTAGTACCTGACCTAGGTAGGTTTTATCAGTAGTACCTGACCCAGGTAGGTTTTATAACTAGTACCTGACCCAGGTAGGTTTTATCACTAGTACCTGACCCAGGTAGGTTTTTTCACTAGTACCCGACCCAGGTAGGTTTTATCACTAGTACCTGACCCTGGTAGGTTTTTTCACTAGTACCCGACCTAGGTAGGTTTTATCACTAGTACCTGACCCAGGTAGGTTTTATTACTAGTACCTGACCCAGGTAGGTTTTATCAGTAGTACCTGACCCAGGTAGGTTTTATCAGTAGTACCTGACCCAGGTAGGTTTTATCACTAGTACCTGACCCAGGTAGGTTTTATCAGTAGTACCCGACCCAGGTAGGTTTTATAACTAGTACCTGACCCAGGTAGGTTTTATCAGTAGTACCTTACCCAGGTAGGTTTTATCACTAGTACCTGACCCAGGTAGGTTTTATCAGTAGTACCTGACCCAGGTAGGTTTTATAACTAGTACCTGACCCAGGTAGGTTTAATCACTAGTACCTGACCCAGGTAGGTTTTATCAGTAGTACCTGACCCAGGTAGGTTTTATAACTAGTACCTGACCCAGGTAGGTTTTATCACTAGTACCTGACCCAGGTAGGTTTTATAACTAGTACCTGACCCAGGTAGGTTTTATCACTAGTACCTGACCCAGGTACGTTTTATCACTAGTACCTGACCCAGGTAGGTTTTATTAGTAGTACCCGACCCAGGTAGGTTTTATCACTAGTACCTGACCCAGGTAGGTTTTATCACTAGTACCTGACCCAGGTACGTTTTATCACTAGTACCTGACCCAGGTAGGTTTTATCACAAGTACCTGACCCAGGTACGTTTTATCCCTAGTACCTGACCCAGGTAGGTCTTATCACTAGTACCTGACCCAGGTAGGTTTTATCACTAGTACCTGACCCAGGTAGGTTTTATCACTAGTACCTGACTCAGGTACGTTTTATCACTAGTACCTGACCCAGGTAGATTTTATCACTAGTACCTGACCCAGGTAGATTTTATCACTAGTACCCGACCCAGGCGCGTTTTACCATTAGTACCCGACCCAGGTACGTTTTATCACTAGTACCTGACCCAGGTACGTTTTATCACTAGTACCCTACCCAGGTAGGTTTTATCACTAGTACCCGACCCAGGTAGGTTTTATCACTAGTACCCGACCCAGGTAGGTTTTATCACTAGTACCTGACCCAGGTAGGTTTTATCACTGGTACCCAACCCAGGTAGGTTTTATCACTAGTACCCGACCCAGGTAGGTTTTATGACTAGTAACCTACCCAGGTAGGTTTTATCACAGGGTACCCGACCCAGGTAGGTTTTATCACTAGTTCCTGACCCAGGTAGCTTTTATCACTAGTAACTGACCCAGGTAGGTTTTATCACTAGTACCTGACCCAGGTAGGTTTTATGACTAGTACCTGAACCAGGTAGGTTTTATGACTAGTACCTGACCCAGGTAGGTTTTATGACTAGTACCTGACCCAGGTATGTTTTATCATTAGTACCCGACCCAGGTAGGTTTTACCATTAGTACCTGACCCAGGTAGGTTTTATCACTAGTACCTGACCCAGGTAGGTTTTATCACAAGTACCTGACCCAGGTAGGTTTTATCACTAGTACCTGACCCAGGTACGTTTTATCAGTAGTACCTGACCCAGGTAGGTTTTATCACTAGTACCCGACCTAGGTAGGATTTATCAGTAGTACCTGACCCAGGTACGTTTTATCACAAGTACCTGACCCAGGTAGGTTTTATTACTAGTACCTGACCCAGGTAGGTTTTATCAGTAGTACCTTACCCAGGTAGGTTTTATCAGTAGTACCTGACCCAGGTAGGTTTTATAACTAGTACCTGACCCAGGTAGGTTTTATCACTAGTACCCGACCCAGGTAGGTTTTATCACTAGTACCCGACCCAGGTAGGTTTTATCACTAGTACCTGACCCAGGTAGGTTTTATCAGTAGTACCTGACCCAGGTAGGTTTTATAACTAGTACCCGACCCAGGTAGGTTTTATCAGTAGTACCTTACCCAGGTAGGTTTTATCACAAGTACCTGACCCAGGTAGGTTTTATCACTAGTACCTGACCCAGGTACGTTTTATCACTAGTACCCGACCCAGGTAGGTTTTATCACAAGTACCTGACTAAGGTACGTTTTATCACTAGTACCTGACCCAGGTAGGTTTTATCACTAGTACCTGACCCAGGTAGGTTTTATCACTAGTACATGACCCAGGTACGTTTTATCACTAGTACCTGACCCAGGTAGGTTTTATCACTAGTACCTGACCCAGGTAGGTTTTATCACTAGTACCCGACCCAGGTACGTTTTATAACTAGTACCCTACCCAGGTAGGTTTTATCACTAGTACCTGACCCAGGTAGATTTTATCACTAGTACCCGATCTAGGAAGGTTTTATCACTAGTACCTGACCCAGGTAGGTTTTATCACTAGTACCTGACCCAGGTAGGTTTTATCACTAGTACCCAACCCAGGTATGTTTTACCACTAGTACCTGACCCAGGTAGGTTTTATCACTAGTTCCTGACCCGGGTAGGTTTTATCAGTAGTACCTGACCCAGGTAGGTTTTATCAGTAGTACCTGACCCAGGTAGGTTTTATAACTAGTACCCGACCCAGGTAGGTTTTATCACTAGTACCTGACCCAGGTAGGTCTTATCAGTAGTACCCGACCCAGGTAGGTTTTATAACTAGTACCTGACCAAGGTAGGTTTTATCAGTAGTACCTTACCCAGGTAGGTTTTATCACTAGTACCTGACCCAGGTAGGTTTTATCAGTAGTACCTGACCCAGGTAGGTTTTATAACTAGTACCTGACCCAGGTAGGTTTAATCACTAGTACCTGACCCAGGTAGGTTTTATCAGTAGTACCTGACCCAGGTAGGTTTTATAACTAGTACCTGACCCAGGTAGGTTTTATAACTAGTACCTGACCCAGGTAGGTTTTATCACTAGTACCTGACCCAGGTAGGTTTTATAACTAGTACCTGACCCAGGTAGGTTTTATCACTAGTACCTGACCCAGGTACGTTTTATCACTAGTACCTGACCCAGGTAGGTTTTATCAGTAGTACCCGACCCAGGTAGGTTTTATCACTAGTACCTGACCCAGGTAGGTTTTATCACTAGTACCTGACCCAGGTACGTTTTATCACTAGTACCTGACCCAGGTAGGTTTTATCACTAGTTCCTGACCCGGGTAGGTTTTATCAGTAGTACCTGACCCAGGTAGGTTTTATCAGTAGTACCTGACCCAGGTAGGTTTTATAACTAGTACCCGACCCAGGTAGGTTTTATCACTAGTACCTGACCCAGGTAGGTCTTATCAGTAGTACCCGACCCAGGTAGGTTTTATAACTAGTACCTGACCAAGGTAGGTTTTATCAGTAGTACCTTACCCAGGTAGGTTTTATCACTAGTACCTGACCCAGGTAGGTTTTATCAGTAGTACCTGACCCAGGTAGGTTTAATAACTAGTACCTGACCCAGGTAGGTTTAATCACTAGTACCTGACCCAGGTAGGTTTTATCAGTAGTACCTGACCCAGGTAGGTTTTATAACTAGTACCTGACCCAGGTAGGTTTTATCACTAGTACCTGACCCAGGTAGGTTTTATAACTAGTACCTGACCCAGGTAGGTTTTATCACTAGTACCCGACCCAGGTACGTTTTATCACTAGTACCTGACCCAGGTAGGTTTTATCAGTAGTACCCGACCCAGGTAGGTTTTATAACTAGTACCTGACCCAGGTAGGTTTTATCACTAGTACCTGACCCAGGTACGTTTTATCACTAGTACCTGACCCAGGTAGGTTTTATCACAAGTTCCTGACCCAGGTACGTTTTATCACTAGTACCCGACCCAGGTAGGTTTTATCACTAGTACCTGACCCAGGTAGGTTTTATCACTAGTACCCGACCCAGGTACGTTTTATCACTAGTACCTGACCCAGGTAGGTTTTATCAGTAGTACCCGACCCAGGTAGGTTTTATAACTAGTACCTGACCCAGGTAGGTTTTATCACTAGTACCTGACCCAGGTACGTTTTATCACTAGTACCTGACCCAGGTAGGTTTTATCACAAGTTCCTGACCCAGGTACGTTTTATCACTAGTACCCGACCCAGGTAGGTTTTATCACTAGTACCTGACCCAGGTAGGTTTTATCACTAGTACCTGACTCAGGTAGGTTTTATCACTAGTACCCGACCCAGGTAGGTTTTATCACTAGTTCCTGACCCAGGTAGGTTTTATCACTAGTACCTGACTCAGGTACGTTTTATCACTAGTACCCGACCCAGGTACATTTTATCACTAGTACCCGACCCAGGTAGGTTTTATCACTAGTAGCCGACCCAGGTAGGTTTTATCACTAGTACCCGACCCAGGTAGGTTTTATCACTAGTACCTGACCCAGGTACGTTTTATAACTAGTACCTGACTCAGGTACGTTTTATCACTAGTACCTGACCCAGGTACGTTTTATCACTAGTACCCGACCCAGGTAGGTTTTATTACTAGTACCTGACCCAGGTACGTTTTATCACTAGTACCCGACCCAGGTAGGTTTTATCACTAGTACCTGACCCAGGTAGGTTTGATCAGTAGTACCTGACCCAGGTACGTTTTATCACTAGTACCTGACCCAGGTACGTTTTATCACTAGTACCTGACCCAGGTAGGTTTTATCAGTAGTACCCGACCCAGGTAGGTTTTATAACTAGTACCTGACCCAGGTAGGTTTTATCAGTAGTACCTTACCCAGGTAGGTTTTATCAGTAGTACCTGACCCAGGTAGGTTTTATAACTAGTACCTGACCCAGGTAGGTTTAATCACTAGTACCTGACCCAGGTAGGTTTTATCAGTAGTACCTGACCCAGGTAGGTTTTATAACTAGTACCTGACCCAGGTAGGTTTAATCACTAGTACCTGACCCAGGTAGGTTTTATCAGTAGTACCTGACCCAGGTAGGTTTTATAACTAGTACCTGACCCAGGTAGGTATTATAACTAGTACCTGACCCAGGTAGGTTTTATCACTAGTACCTGACCCAGGTAGGTTTTATAACTAGTACCTGACCCAGGTAGGTTTTATCACTAGTACCTGACCCAGGTAGGTTTTATCAGTAGTACCCGACCCAGGTAGGTTTTATCACTAGTACCTGACCCAGGTAGGTTTTATCACTAGTACCTGACCCAGGTAGGTTTTATCACAAGTACCTGACCCAGGTACGTTTTATCACTAGTACCTGACCCAGGTAGGTTTTATCACTAGTACCTGACCCAGGTAGGTTTTATCACTAGTACCTGACTCAGGTACGTTTTATCACTAGTACCCGACCCAGGTAGGTTTTATAACTAGTTCCTGACCCAGGTAGGTTTTATCACTAGTACCTGACTCAGGTACGTTTTATCACTAGTACCCGACCCAGGTACATTTTATCACTAGTACCCGACCCAGGTAGGTTTTATCACTAGTACCCGACCCAGGTAGGTTTTATCACTAGTACCCGACCCAGGTAGGTTTTATCACTAGTACCTGACCCAGGTAGGTTTTATCACTAGTACCTGACCCAGGTAGGTTTTATCACTAGTACCTGACCCAGGTACGTTTTATCACTAGTACCTGACCCAGGTAGGTTTTATCACTAGTACCTGACCCAGGTACGTTTTATCACTAGTACCTGACCCAGGTAGGTTTTATAACTAGTACCTGACCCAGGTAGGTTTTATCACTAGTACCCGACCCAGGTACGTTTTATCACTAGTACCTGACCCAGGTAGGTTTTATCAGTAGTACCCGACCCAGGTAGGTTTTATAACTAGTACCTGACCCAGGTAGGTTTTATCACTAGTACCTGACCCAGGTACGTTTTATCACTAGTACCTGACCCAGGTAGGTTTTATCACAAGTTCCTGACCCAGGTACGTTTTATCACTAGTACCCGACCCAGGTAGGTTTTATCACTAGTACCTGACCCAGGTAGGTTTTATCACTAGTACCCGACCCAGGTACGTTTTATCACTAGTACCTGACCCAGGTAGGTTTTATCAGTAGTACCCGACCCAGGTAGGTTTTATAACTAGTACCTGACCCAGGTAGGTTTTATCACTAGTACCTGACCCAGGTACGTTTTATCACTAGTACCTGACCCAGGTAGGTTTTATCACAAGTTCCTGACCCAGGTACGTTTTATCACTAGTACCCGACCCAGGTAGGTTTTATCACTAGTACCTGACCCAGGTAGGTTTTATCACTAGTACCTGACTCAGGTAGGTTTTATCACTAGTACCCGACCCAGGTAGGTTTTATCACTAGTTCCTGACCCAGGTAGGTTTTATCACTAGTACCTGACTCAGGTACGTTTTATCACTAGTACCCGACCCAGGTACATTTTATCACTAGTACCCGACCCAGGTAGGTTTTATCACTAGTAGCCGACCCAGGTAGGTTTTATCACTAGTACCCGACCCAGGTAGGTTTTATCACTAGTACCTGACCCAGGTACGTTTTATAACTAGTACCTGACTCAGGTACGTTTTATCACTAGTACCTGACCCAGGTACGTTTTATCACTAGTACCCGACCCAGGTAGGTTTTATTACTAGTACCTGACCCAGGTACGTTTTATCACTAGTACCCGACCCAGGTAGGTTTTATCACTAGTACCTGACCCAGGTAGGTTTGATCAGTAGTACCTGACCCAGGTACGTTTTATCACTAGTACCTGACCCAGGTACGTTTTATCACTAGTACCTGACCCAGGTAGGTTTTATCAGTAGTACCCGACCCAGGTAGGTTTTATAACTAGTACCTGACCCAGGTAGGTTTTATCAGTAGTACCTTACCCAGGTAGGTTTTATCAGTAGTACCTGACCCAGGTAGGTTTTATAACTAGTACCTGACCCAGGTAGGTTTAATCACTAGTACCTGACCCAGGTAGGTTTTATCAGTAGTACCTGACCCAGGTAGGTTTTATAACTAGTACCTGACCCAGGTAGGTTTAATCACTAGTACCTGACCCAGGTAGGTTTTATCAGTAGTACCTGACCCAGGTAGGTTTTATAACTAGTACCTGACCCAGGTAGGTATTATAACTAGTACCTGACCCAGGTAGGTTTTATCACTAGTACCTGACCCAGGTAGGTTTTATAACTAGTACCTGACCCAGGTAGGTTTTATCACTAGTACCTGACCCAGGTAGGTTTTATCAGTAGTACCCGACCCAGGTAGGTTTTATCACTAGTACCTGACCCAGGTAGGTTTTATCACTAGTACCTGACCCAGGTAGGTTTTATCACAAGTACCTGACCCAGGTACGTTTTATCACTAGTACCTGACCCAGGTAGGTTTTATCACTAGTACCTGACCCAGGTAGGTTTTATCACTAGTACCTGACTCAGGTACGTTTTATCACTAGTACCCGACCCAGGTAGGTTTTATAACTAGTTCCTGACCCAGGTAGGTTTTATCACTAGTACCTGACTCAGGTACGTTTTATCACTAGTACCCGACCCAGGTACATTTTATCACTAGTACCCGACCCAGGTAGGTTTTATCACTAGTACCCGACCCAGGTAGGTTTTATCACTAGTACCCGACCCAGGTAGGTTTTATCACTAGTACCTGACCCAGGTAGGTTTTATCACTAGTACCTGACCCAGGTAGGTTTTATCAGTAGTACCTGACCCAGGTAGGTTTTATCAGTAGTACCTGACCCAGGTAGGTTTTATCACTAGTACCCGACCCAGGTAGGTTTTATCACTAGTACCTGACCCAGGTAGGTTTTATCAGTAGTACCTGACCCAGGTAGGTTTTATAACTAGTACCTGACCCATGTAGGTTTTATCAGTAGTACCTTACCCAGGTAGGTTTTATCACTAGTACCTGACCCAGGTAGGTTTTATCAGTAGTACCTGACCCAGGTAGGTTTTATAACTAGTACCTGACCCAGGTAGGTTTTATCAGTAGTACCTGACCCAGGTAGGTTTTATCACTAGTACCTGACCCAGGTAGGTTTAATCACTAGTACCTGACCCAGGTAGGTTTTATAACTAGTACCTGACCCAGGTAGGTTTTATAACTAGTACCTGACTCAGGTACGTTTTATCACTAGTACCTGACCCAGGTACGTTTTATCACTAGTACCCGACCCAGGTAGGTTTTATTACTAGTACCTGACCCAGGTACGTTTTATCACTAGTACCCGACCCAGGTAGGTTTTATCACTAGTACCTGACCCAGGTAGGTTTTATCAGTAGTACCTGACCCAGGTAGGTTTTATCACTAGTACCTGACCCAGGTAGGTTTTATCAGTAGTACCTGACCCAGGTACGTTTTATCACTAGTACCTGACCCAGGTACGTTTTATCACTAGTTCCTGACCCAGGTAGGTTTTATCACTAGTACCCTACCCAGGTAGGTTTTATCACTAGTACCCGACCCAGGTAGGTTTTATCACTAGTACCCGACCCAGGTAGGTTTTATCAGTAGTACCTGACCCAGGTAGGTTTTATCACTGGTACCCGACCCAGGTAGGTTTTATCACTAGTACCCGACCCAGGTAGGTTTTATGACTAGTACCCTACCCAGGTAGGTTTTATCACTAGTACCCGACCCAGGTAGGTTTTATCACTAGTTCCTGACCCAGGTAGCTTTTATCACTAGTACCTGACCCAGGTAGGTTTTATCACTAGTACCTGACCCAGGTAGGTTCTATGACTAGTACCTGACCCAGGTCGGTTTTATACCTAGTACCTGACCCAGGTAGGTTTTATCAGTTGTACGTTACCCAGGTATGTTTTATCACTAGTTCCTTAACCAGGTAGGTTTTATCACTAGTACCTGACCCAGGTAGATTTTATCACTAGTACCCGACCCAGGCGCGTTTTACCATTAGTACCCGACCCAGGTAGGTTTTATCACTAGTACCTGACCCAGGTACGTTTTATCACTAGTACCCGACCCAGGTACGTTTTATCAGTAGTACCTGACCCAGGTAGGTTTTATCACTAGTACCCGACCCAGGTAGGTTTTATCACTAGTACCTGACCCAGGTAGGTTTTATCACTAGTACCTGACTCAGGTACGTTTTACCACTAGTACCTGACCTGGGTAGGTTTTATCACTAGTACCCGACCCAGGTATGTTTTACCACTAGTACCTCACCCAGGTATGTTTTACCACTAGTACCTGACCTAGGTAGGTTTTATCACTAGTACCCGACCCAGGTATGTTTTACCACTAGTACCTCACCCAGGTATGTTTTACCACTAGTACCTGACCCAGGTAGGTTTTATCACTAGTACCCGACCCAGGTATGTTTTACCACTAGTACCTCACCCAGGTTTGTTTTACCACTAGTACCTGACCTAGGTAGGTTTTATCATTAGTACCCGACCCATGTATGTTTTACCACTAGTACCTGACCTAGGAAGGTTTTACCACTAGTACCTGACCCAGGTAGGTTTTATCACAAGTACCTGACCCAGGTAGGTTTTATTACTAGTACCTGACCCAGGTAGGTTTTATCACTAGTACCTGACCCAGGTAGGTTTTATCAGTAGTACCTGACCCAGGTAGGTTTTATCAGTAGTACCTGACCCAGGTAGGTTTTATCACTAGTACCCGACCCAGGTAGGTTTTATCACTAGTACCTGACCCAGGTAGGTTTTATCAGTAGTACCTGGCCCAGGTAGGTTTTATAACTAGTACCTGACCCATGTAGGTTTTATCAGTAGTACCTTACCCAGGTAGGTTTTATCACTAGTACCTGACCCAGGTAGGTTTTATCAGTAGTACCTGACCCAGGTAGGTTTTATAACTAGTACCTGACCCAGGTAGGTTTTATCACTAGTACCTGACCCAGGTAGGTTTAATCACTAGTACCTGACCCAGGTAGGTTTTATAACTAGTACCTGACCCAGGTAGGTTTTATAACTAGTACCTGACTCAGGTACGTTTTATCACTAGTACCTGACCCAGGTACGTTTTATCACTAGTACCCGACCCAGGTAGGTTTTATTACTAGTACCTGACCCAGGTACGTTTTATCACTAGTACCCGACCCAGGTAGGTTTTATCACTAGTACCTGACCCAGGTAGGTTTTATCAGTAGTACCTGACCCAGGTACGTTTTATCACTAGTACCTGACCCAGGTACGTTTTATCACTAGTACCTGACCCAGGTAGGTTTTATCAGTAGTACCCGACCCAGGTAGGTTTTATAACTAGTACCTGACCCAGGTAGGTTTTATCAGTAGTACCTGACCCAGGAAGGTTTTATCAGTAGTACCTGACCCAGGTAGGTTTTATAACTAGTACCTGACCCAGGTAGGTTTAATCACTAGTACCTGACCCAGGTAGGTTTTATCAGTAGTACCTGACCCAGGTAGGTTTTATCACTGGTACCCAACCCAGGTAGGTTTTATCACTAGTACCCGACCCAGGTAGGTTTTATGACTAGTAACCTACCCAGGTAGGTTTTATCACAGGGTACCCGACCCAGGTAGGTTTTATCACTAGTTCCTGACCCAGGTAGCTTTTATCACTAGTAACTGACCCAGGTAGGTTTTATCACTAGTACCTGACCCAGGTAGGTTTTATGACTAGTACCTGAACCAGGTAGGTTTTATGACTAGTACCTGACCCAGGTAGGTTTTATGACTAGTACCTGACCCAGGTATGTTTTATCATTAGTACCCGACCCAGGTAGGTTTTACCATTAGTACCTGACCCAGGTAGGTTTTATCACTAGTACCTGACCCAGGTAGGTTTTATCACAAGTACCTGACCCAGGTAGGTTTTATCACTAGTACCTGACCCAGGTACGTTTTATCAGTAGTACCTGACCCAGGTAGGTTTTATCACTAGTACCCGACCTAGGTAGGATTTATCAGTAGTACCTGACCCAGGTACGTTTTATCACAAGTACCTGACCCAGGTAGGTTTTATTACTAGTACCTGACCCAGGTAGGTTTTATCAGTAGTACCTTACCCAGGTAGGTTTTATCAGTAGTACCTGACCCAGGTAGGTTTTATAACTAGTACCTGACCCAGGTAGGTTTTATCACTAGTACCCGACCCAGGTAGGTTTTATCACTAGTACCCGACCCAGGTAGGTTTTATCACTAGTACCTGACCCAGGTAGGTTTTATCAGTAGTACCTGACCCAGGTAGGTTTTATAACTAGTACCCGACCCAGGTAGGTTTTATCAGTAGTACCTTACCCAGGTAGGTTTTATCACAAGTACCTGACCCAGGTAGGTTTTATCACTAGTACCTGACCCAGGTACGTTTTATCACTAGTACCCGACCCAGGTAGGTTTTATCACAAGTACCTGACTAAGGTACGTTTTATCACTAGTACCTGACCCAGGTAGGTTTTATCACTAGTACCTGACCCAGGTAGGTTTTATCACTAGTACATGACCCAGGTAGGTTTTATCACTAGTACCTGACCCAGGTAGGTTTTATCACTAGTACCTGACCCAGGTAGGTTTTATCACTAGTACCCGACCCAGGTACGTTTTATAACTAGTACCCTACCCAGGTAGGTTTTATCACTAGTACCTGACCCAGGTAGATTTTATCACTAGTACCCGATCTAGGAAGGTTTTATCACTAGTACCTGACCCAGGTAGGTTTTATCACTAGTACCTGACCCAGGTAGGTTTTTTCACTAGTACCCTACCCAGGTAGGTTTTATCACTAGTACCTGACCCAGGTAGGTTTTATTACTAGTACCCGACCCAGGTAGGTTTTATCACTAGTACCCTACCCACGTAGGTTTTATCACTAGTTCCTGACCCAAGTAGGTTTTATCACTAGTACCTGACCCAGGTAGGTTTTATCACTAGTACCCGACCCAGGTAGGTTTTATCACTAGTACCCAACCCAGGTATGTTTTACCACTAGTACCTGACCCAGGTAGGTTTTATCACTAGTTCCTGACCCGGGTAGGTTTTATCAGTAGTACCTGACCCAGGTAGGTTTTATCAGTAGTACCTGACCCAGGTAGGTTTTATAACTAGTACCCGACCCAGGTAGGTTTTATCACTAGTACCTGACCCAGGTAGGTTTTATCACTAGTACCTGACCCAGGTAGGTTTTATCAGTAGTACCCGACCCAGGTACGTTTTATAACTAGTACCCGACCCAGGTAGGTTTTATCACTAGTACCTGACCCAGGTAGATTTTATCACTAGTACCCGATCTAGGAAGGTTTTATCACTAGTACCTGACCCAGGTAGGTTTTATCACTAGTACCTGACCCAGGTAGGTTTTTTCACTAGTACCCGACCCAGGTAGGTTTTATCACTAGTACCTGACCCAGGTAGGTTTTATTACTAGTACCCGACCCAGGTAGGTTTTTATCACTAGTACCCTACCCACGTAGGTTTTATCACTAGTTCCTGACCCAAGTAGGTTTTATCACTAGTACCTGACCCAGGTAGGTTTTATCACTAGTACCCGACCCAGGTAGGTTTTATCACTAGTACCCAACCCAGGTATGTTTTACCACTAGTACCTGACCCAGGTAGGTTTTATCACTAGTTCCTGACCCGGGTAGGTTTTATCAGTAGTACCTGACCCAGGTAGGTTTTATCAGTAGTACCTGACCCAGGTAGGTTTTATAACTAGTACCCGACCCAGGTAGGTTTTATCACTAGTACCTGACCCAGGTAGGTCTTATCAGTAGTACCCGACCCAGGTAGGTTTTATAACTAGTACCTGACCAAGGTAGGTTTTATCAGTAGTACCTTACCCAGGTAGGTTTTATCACTAGTACCTGACCCAGGTAGGTTTTATCAGTAGTACCTGACCCAGGTAGGTTTTATAACTAGTACCTGACCCAGGTAGGTTTAATCACTAGTACCTGACCCAGGTAGGTTTTATCAGTAGTACCTGACCCAGGTAGGTTTTATAACTAGTACCTGACCCAGGTAGGTTTTATAACTAGTACCTGACCAAGGTAGGTTTTATCAGTAGTACCTTACCCAGGTAGGTTTTATCACTAGTACCTGACCCAGGTAGGTTTTATCACTAGTACCCGACCCAGGTACGTTTTATCACTAGTACCTGACCCAGGTAGGTTTTATCAGTAGTACCCGACCCAGGTAGGTTTTATAACTAGTACCTGACCCAGGTAGGTTTTATCACTAGTACCTGACCCAGGTACGTTTTATCACTAGTACCTGACCCAGGTAGGTTTTATCACAAGTTCCTGACCCAGGTAGGTTTTATCACTAGTACCCGACCCAGGTAGGTTTTATCACTAGTACCTGACCCAGGTAGGTTTTATCACTAGTACCCGACCCAGGTACGTTTTATCACTAGTACCTGACCCAGGTAGGTTTTATCAGTAGTACCCGACCCAGGTAGGTTTTATAACTAGTACCTGACCCAGGTAGGTTTTATCACTAGTACCTGACCCAGGTACGTTTTATCACTAGTACCTGACCCAGGTAGGTTTTATCACAAGTTCCTGACCCAGGTACGTTTTATCACTAGTACCCGACCCAGGTAGGTTTTATCACTAGTACCTGACCCAGGTAGGTTTTATCACTAGTACCTGACTCAGGTAGGTTTTATCACTAGTACCCGACCCAGGTAGGTTTTATCACTAGTTCCTGACCCAGGTAGGTTTTATCACTAGTACCTGACTCAGGTACGTTTTATCACTAGTACCCGACCCAGGTACATTTTATCACTAGTACCCGACCCAGGTAGGTTTTATCACTAGTAGCCGACCCAGGTAGGTTTTATCACTAGTACCCGACCCAGGTAGGTTTTATCACTAGTACCTGACCCAGGTACGTTTTATAACTAGTACCTGACTCAGGTACGTTTTATCACTAGTACCTGACCCAGGTACGTTTTATCACTAGTACCCGACCCAGGTAGGTTTTATTACTAGTACCTGACCCAGGTACGTTTTATCACTAGTACCCGACCCAGGTAGGTTTTATCACTAGTACCTGACCCAGGTAGGTTTGATCAGTAGTACCTGACCCAGGTACGTTTTATCACTAGTACCTGACCCAGGTACGTTTTATCACTAGTACCTGACCCAGGTAGGTTTTATCAGTAGTACCCGACCCAGGTAGGTTTTATAACTAGTACCTGACCCAGGTAGGTTTTATCAGTAGTACCTTACCCAGGTAGGTTTTATCAGTAGTACCTGACCCAGGTAGGTTTTATAACTAGTACCTGACCCAGGTAGGTTTAATCACTAGTACCTGACCCAGGTAGGTTTTATCAGTAGTACCTGACCCAGGTAGGTTTTATAACTAGTACCTGACCCAGGTAGGTTTAATCACTAGTACCTGACCCAGGTAGGTTTTATCAGTAGTACCTGACCCAGGTAGGTTTTATAACTAGTACCTGACCCAGGTAGGTATTATAACTAGTACCTGACCCAGGTAGGTTTTATCACTAGTACCTGACCCAGGTAGGTTTTATAACTAGTACCTGACCCAGGTAGGTTTTATCACTAGTACCTGACCCAGGTAGGTTTTATCAGTAGTACCCGACCCAGGTAGGTTTTATCACTAGTACCTGACCCAGGTAGGTTTTATCACTAGTACCTGACCCAGGTAGGTTTTATCACAAGTACCTGACCCAGGTACGTTTTATCACTAGTACCTGACCCAGGTAGGTTTTATCACTAGTACCTGACCCAGGTAGGTTTTATCACTAGTACCTGACTCAGGTACGTTTTATCACTAGTACCCGACCCAGGTAGGTTTTATAACTAGTTCCTGACCCAGGTAGGTTTTATCACTAGTACCTGACTCAGGTACGTTTTATCACTAGTACCCGACCCAGGTACATTTTATCACTAGTACCCGACCCAGGTAGGTTTTATCACTAGTACCCGACCCAGGTAGGTTTTATCACTAGTACCCGACCCAGGTAGGTTTTATCACTAGTACCTGACCCAGGTAGGTTTTATCACTAGTACCTGACCCAGGTAGGTTTTATCAGTAGTACCTGACCCAGGTAGGTTTTATCAGTAGTACCTGACCCAGGTAGGTTTTATCACTAGTACCCGACCCAGGTAGGTTTTATCACTAGTACCTGACCCAGGTAGGTTTTATCAGTAGTACCTGACCCAGGTAGGTTTTATAACTAGTACCTGACCCATGTAGGTTTTATCAGTAGTACCTTACCCAGGTAGGTTTTATCACTAGTACCTGACCCAGGTAGGTTTTATCAGTAGTACCTGACCCAGGTAGGTTTTATAACTAGTACCTGACCCAGGTAGGTTTTATCAGTAGTACCTGACCCAGGTAGGTTTTATCACTAGTACCTGACCCAGGTAGGTTTAATCACTAGTACCTGACCCAGGTAGGTTTTATAACTAGTACCTGACCCAGGTAGGTTTTATAACTAGTACCTGACTCAGGTACGTTTTATCACTAGTACCTGACCCAGGTACGTTTTATCACTAGTACCCGACCCAGGTAGGTTTTATTACTAGTACCTGACCCAGGTACGTTTTATCACTAGTACCCGACCCAGGTAGGTTTTATCACTAGTACCTGACCCAGGTAGGTTTTATCAGTAGTACCTGACCCAGGTAGGTTTTATCACTAGTACCTGACCCAGGTAGGTTTTATCAGTAGTACCTGACCCAGGTACGTTTTATCACTAGTACCTGACCCAGGTACGTTTTATCACTAGTTCCTGACCCAGGTAGGTTTTATCACTAGTACCCTACCCAGGTAGGTTTTATCACTAGTACCCGACCCAGGTAGGTTTTATCAGTAGTACCTGACCCAGGTAGGTTTTATCACTGGTACCCGACCCAGGTAGGTTTTATCACTAGTACCCGACCCAGGTAGGTTTTATGACTAGTACCCTACCCAGGTAGGTTTTATCACTAGTACCCGACCCAGGTAGGTTTTATCACTAGTTCCTGACCCAGGTAGCTTTTATCACTAGTACCTGACCCAGGTAGGTTTTATCACTAGTACCTGACCCAGGTAGGTTCTATGACTAGTACCTGACCCAGGTCGGTTTTATACCTAGTACCTGACCCAGGTAGGTTTTATCAGTTGTACGTTACCCAGGTATGTTTTATCACTAGTTCCTTAACCAGGTAGGTTTTATCACTAGTACCTGACCCAGGTAGATTTTATCACTAGTACCCGACCCAGGCGCGTTTTACCATTAGTACCCGACCCAGGTAGGTTTTATCACTAGTACCTGACCCAGGTACGTTTTATCACTAGTACCCGACCCAGGTACGTTTTATCAGTAGTACCTGACCCAGGTAGGTTTTATCACTAGTACCCGACCCAGGTAGGTTTTATCACTAGTTCCTGACCCAGGTAGGTTTTATCACTAGTACCTGACTCAGGTACGTTTTACCACTAGTACCTGACCTGGGTAGGTTTTATCACTAGTACCCGACCCAGGTATGTTTTACCACTAGTACCTCACCCAGGTATGTTTTACCACTAGTACCTGACCTAGGTAGGTTTTATCACTAGTACCCGACCCAGGTATGTTTTACCACTAGTACCTCACCCAGGTATGTTTTACCACTAGTACCTGACCCAGGTAGGTTTTATCACTAGTACCCGACCCAGGTATGTTTTACCACTAGTACCTCACCCAGGTTTGTTTTACTACTAGTACCTGACCTAGGTAGGTTTTATCATTAGTACCCGACCCATGTATGTTTTACCACTAGTACCTGACCTAGGAAGGTTTTACCACTAGTACCTGACCCAGGTAGGTTTTATCACAAGTACCTGACCCAGGTAGGTTTTATTACTAGTACCTGACCCAGGTAGGTTTTATCACTAGTACCTGACCCAGGTAGGTTTTATCAGTAGTACCTGACCCAGGTAGGTTTTATCAGTAGTACCTGACCCAGGTAGGTTTTATCACTAGTACCCGACCCAGGTAGGTTTTATCACTAGTACCTGACCCAGGTAGGTTTTATCAGTAGTACCTGGCCCAGGTAGGTTTTATAACTAGTACCTGACCCATGTAGGTTTTATCAGTAGTACCTTACCCAGGTAGGTTTTATCACTAGTACCTGACCCAGGTAGGTTTTATCAGTAGTACCTGACCCAGGTAGGTTTTATAACTAGTACCTGACCCAGGTAGGTTTTATAACTAGTACCTGACTCAGGTACGTTTTATCACTAGTACCTGACCCAGGTACGTTTTATCACTAGTACCCGACCCAGGTAGGTTTTATTACTAGTACCTGACCCAGGTACGTTTTATCACTAGTACCCGACCCAGGTAGGTTTTATCACTAGTACCTGACCCAGGTAGGTTTTATCAGTAGTACCTGACCCAGGTACGTTTTATCACTAGTACCTGACCCAGGTACGTTTTATCACTAGTACCTGACCCAGGTAGGTTTTATCAGTAGTACCCGACCCAGGTAGGTTTTATAACTAGTACCTGACCCAGGTAGGTTTTATCAGTAGTACCTGACCCAGGAAGGTTTTATCAGTAGTACCTGACCCAGGTAGGTTTTATAACTAGTACCTGACCCAGGTAGGTTTAATCACTAGTACCTGACCCAGGTAGGTTTTATCAGTAGTACCTGACCCAGGTAGGTTTTATAACTAGTACCTGACCCAGGTAGGTTTAATCACTAGTACCTGACCCAGGTAGGTTTTATCAGTAGTACCTGACCCAGGTAGGTTTTATCAGTAGTACCTGACCCAGGTAGGTTTTATCACTAGTACCCGACCCAGGTAGGTTTTATCACTAGTACCTGACCCAGGTAGGTTTTATCAGTAGTACCTGACCCAAGTAGGTTTTATAACTAGTACCTGACCCATGTAGGTTTTATCAGTAGTACCTTACCCAGGTAGGTTTTATCACTAGTACCTGACCCAGGTAGGTTTTATCAGTAGTACCTGACCCAGGTAGGTTTTATAACTAGTACCTTACCCAGGTAGGTTTTATCACTAGTACCTGACCCAGGTAGGTTTTATCAGTAGTACCTGACCCAGGTAGGTTTTATAACTAGTACCTGACCCAGGTAGGTTTTATCAGTAGTACCTGACCCAGGTAGGTTTTATCACTAGTACCTGACCCAGGTAGGTTTAATCACTAGTACCTGACCCAGGTAGGTTTTATAACTAGTACCTGACCCAGGTAGGTTTTATAACTAGTACCTGACTCAGGTACGTTTTATCACTAGTACCTGACCCAGGTACGTTTTATCACTAGTACCCGACCCAGGTAGGTTTTATTACTAGTACCTGACCCAGGTACGTTTTATCACTAGTACCCGACCCAGGTAGGTTTTATCACTAGTACCTGACCCAGGTAGGTTTTATCAGTAGTACCTGACCCAGGTACGTTTTATCACTAGTACCTGACCCAGGTACGTTTTATCACTAGTACTTGACCCAGGTAGGTTTTATCAGTAGTACCCGACCCAGGTAGGTTTTATAACTAGTACCTGACCCAGGTAGGTTTTATCAGTAGTACCTGACCCAGGTAGGTTTTATAACTAGTACCTGACCCAGGTAGGTTTAATCACTAGTACCTGACCCAGGTAGGTTTTATCAGTAGTACCTGACCCAGGTAGGTTTTATAACTAGTACCTGACCCAGGTAGGTTTAATCACTAGTACCTGACCCAGGTAGGTTTTATCAGTAGTACCTGACCCAGGTAGGTTTTATAACTAGTACCTGACCCAGGTAGGTTTTATCACTAGTACCTGACCCAGGTAGGTTTTATCAGTAGTACCCGACCCATGTAGGTTTTATCACTAGTACCTGACCCAGGTAGGTTTTATCACTAGTACCTGATCCAGGTAGGTTTTATCACAAGTACCTGACCCAGGTACGTTTTATCACTAGTACCTGACCCAGGTAGGTTTTATCACTAGTACCTGACCCAGGTAGGTTTTATCACTAGTACCTGACTCAGGTACGTTTTATCACTAGTACCCGACCCAGGTAGGTTTTATAACTAGTTCCTGACCCAGGTAGGTTTTATCACTAGTACCCGACTCAGGTACGTTTTATCACTAGTACCCGACCCAGGTACATTTTATCACTAGTACCCGACCCAGGTAGGTTTTATCACTAGTACCCGACCCAGGTAGGTTTTATCACTAGTACCTGACCCAGGTAGGTTTTATCACTAGTACCTGACCCAGGTAGGTTTTATCACTAGTACCTGACCCAGGTACGTTTTATCACTAGTACCTGACTCAGGTACGTTTTATCACTAGTACCTGACCCAGGTAGGTTTTATCACTAGTACCTGACCCAGGTACGTTTTATCACTAGTACCTGACCCAGGTACGTTTTATCACTAGTACCTGACCCAGGTACGTTTTATCACTAGTACCTGACCCAGGTACGTTTTATCACTAGTACCTGACCCAGGTAGGTTTTATCACTAGTACCTGACCCAGGTAGGTTTTATCAGTAGTACCTGACCCAGGTACGTTTTATCACTAGTACCTGACCCAGGTACGTTTTATCACTAGTTCCTGACCCAGGTAGGTTTTATCACTAGTACCCTACCCAGGTAGGTTTTATCACTAGTACCCGACCCAGGTAGGTTTTATCACTAGTACCCGACCCAGGTAGGTTTTATAACTAGTTCCTGACCCAGGTAGGTTTTATCACTAGTACCCGACTCAGGTACGTTTTATCACTAGTACCCGACCCAGGTACATTTTATCACTAGTACCCGACCCAGGTAGGTTTTATCACTAGTACCCGACCCAGGTAGGTTTTATCACTAGTACCTGACCCAGGTAGGTTTTATCACTAGTACCTGACCCAGGTAGGTTTTATCACTAGTACCTGACCCAGGTACGTTTTATCACTAGTACCTGACTCAGGTACGTTTTATCACTAGTACCTGACCCAGGTAGGTTTTATCACTAGTACCTGACCCAGGTAGGTTTTATCACTAGTACCTGACCCAGGTACGTTTTATCACTAGTACCTGACTCAGGTACGTTTTATCACTAGTACCTGACCCAGGTACGTTTTATCACTAGTACCTGACCCAGGTACGTTTTATCACTAGTACCTGACCCAGGTACGTTTTATCACTAGTACCTGACCCAGGTACGTTTTATCACTAGTACCTGACCCAGGTACGTTTTATCACTAGTACCTGACCCAGGTAGGTTTTATCACTAGTACCTGACCCAGGTAGGTTTTATCAGTAGTACCTGACCCAGGTACGTTTTATCACTAGTACCTGACCCAGGTACGTTTTATCACTAGTTCCTGACCCAGGTAGGTTTTATCACTAGTACCCTACCCAGGTAGGTTTTATCACTAGTACCCGACCCAGGTAGGTTTTATCACTAGTACCCGACCCAGGTAGGTTTTATCAGTAGTACCTGACCCAGGTAGGTTTTATCACTGGTACCCGACCCAGGTAGGTTTTATCACTAGTACCCGACCCAGGTAGGTTTTATGACTAGTACCCTACCCAGGTAGGTTTTATCACTAGTACCCGACCCAGGTAGGTTTTATCACTAGTTCCTAACCCAGGTAGCTTTTATCACTAGTACCTGACCCAGGTAGGTTTTATCACTAGTACCTGACCCAGGTAGGTTCTATGACTAGTACCTGACCCAGGTCTGTTTTATACCTAGTACCTGACCCAGGTAGGTTTTATCAGTTGTACGTTACCCAGGTATGTTTTATCACTAGTTCCTTAACCAGGTAGGTTTTATCACTAGTACCTGACCCAGGTAGATTTTATCACTAGTACCCGACCCAGGCGCGTTTTACCATTAGTACCCGACCCAGGTAGGTTTTATCACTAGTACCTGACCCAGGTACGTTTTATCACTAGTACCCGACCCAGGTACGTTTTATCAGTAGTACCTGACCCAGGTAGGTTTTATCACTAGTACCCGACCCAGGTAGGTTTTATCACTAGTACCTGACCCAGGTAGGTTTTATCACTAGTACCTGACTCAGGTACGTTTTACCACTAGTACCTGACCTGGGTAGGTTTTATCACTAGTACCCGACCCAGGTATGTTTTACCACTAGTACCTCACCCAGGTATGTTTTACCACTAGTACCTGACCTAGGTAGGTTTTATCACTAGTAACCGACCCAGGTATGTTTTACCACTAGTACCTCACCCAGGTATGTTTTACCACTAGTACCTGACCCAGGTAGGTTTTATCACTAGTACCAGACCCAGGTATGTTTTACCACTAGTACCTCACCCAGGTATGTTTTACCACTAGTACCTGACCTAGGTAGGTTTTATCAGTAGTACCTGACCCAGGTAGGTTTTATCACTAGTACCTGACCCAGGTAGGTTTAATCACTAGTACCTGACCCAGGTAGGTTTTATAACTAGTACCTGACCCAGGTAGGTTTTATAACTAGTACCTGACCCAGGTAGGTTTTATCACTAGTACCTGACCCAGGTAGGTTTTATCAGTAGTACCTGACCCAGGTAGGTTTTTTCACTAGTACCCGACCTAGGTAGGTTTTATCACTAGTACCTGACCCAGGTAGGTTTTATCACTAGTACCTGACTCAGGTACGTTTTATCACTAGTACCCGACCCAGGTAGGTTTTATCACTAGTTCCTGACCCAGGTAGGTTTTATCACTAGTACCCGACCCACGTAGGTTTTATCACTAGTACCCTACCCAGGTAGGTTTTATCACTGGTACCCGACCCACGTAGGTTTTATCAGTAGTACCTGACCCAGGTAGGTTTTATCACTAGTACCTGACCCAGGTAGGTTTAATCACTAGTACCTGACCCAGGTAGGTTTTATCACTAGTACCTGACCCAGGTAGGTTTCATCAGTAGTACCTGACCCAGGTAGGTTTTATCACTAGTACCTGACCCAGGTAGGTTTTATAACTAGTACCTGACCCAGGTAGGTTTTATCAGTAGTACCTGACCCAGGTACGTTTTATCACTAGTACCTGACCCAGGTAGGTTTTATCAGTAGTACCTGACCCAGGTACGTTTTATCACTAGTACCTGACCTAGGTAGGTTTTATCACTAGTACCTGACCCAGGTACGTTTTATCACTAGTACCTGACCCAGGTAGGTTTTATCACAAGTACCTGACCCAGGTACGTTTTATCACTAGTACCTGACCCAGGTACGTTTTATCACTAGTACCTGACCCAGGTAGGTTTTATCAGTAGTACCTGACCCAGGTAGATTTCATCACTAGTACCTGACCCAGGTAGATTTTATCACTAGTACCCGACCAAGGTACGTTTTATAACTAGTACCCGACCCAGGTAGGTTTTATCAGTAGTACCTGACCCAGGTAGGTTTTATCACTAGTACCTGACCCAGGTAGGTTTTATCAGTAGTACCTGACCCAGGTAGGTTTTATCACTAGTACCCGACCCAGGTAGGTTTTATCACTAGTACCCTACCCAGGTAGGTTTTATCACTAGTTCCTGACCCAGGTAGGTTTTATCAGTAGTACCTGACCCAGGTAGGTTTTATCACTAGTACCTGACCCAGGTAGGTTTTATCACTAGTACCTGACCCAGGTAGGTTTTATCAGTAGTACCTGACCCAGGTAGGTTTTATCACTAGTACCTGACCCAGGTACGTTTTATCACTAGTACCTGACCCAGGTAGGTTTTATCACAAGTACCTGACCCAGGTACGTTTTATCACTAGTACCTGACCCAGGTACGTTTTATCACTAGTACCTGACCCAGGTAGGTTTTATCAGTAGTACCTGACCCAGGTAGATTTTATCACTAGTACCTGACCCAGGTAGATTTTATCACTAGTACCCGACCCAGGTACGTTTTATAACTAGTACCCGACCCAGGTAGGTTTTATCACTAGTACCTGACCGAGGTAGGTTTTTTCACTAGTACCCGACCTAGGTAGGTTTTATCACTAGTACCCTACCCAGGTAGGTTTTATCACTGGTACCCGACCCAGGTAGGTTTTATCACTAGTACCCGACCCAGGTACGTTTTATCACTAGTACCCTACCCAGGTAGGTTTTATCACTAGTTCCTGACCCAAGTAGGTTTTATTACTAGTACCTGACCCAGGTAGGTTTTATCACTAGTACCCGACCCAGGTAGGTTTTATCACTAGTACCCGACCTAGGTAGGTTTTACCACTAGTAGCTGACCCAGGAAGGTTTTATCACTAGTTCCTGACCCGGGTAGGTTTTATCACTAGTACCTGACCCAGGTAGGTTTTATCAGTAGTACCTGACTCAGGTAGGTTTTATAACTAGTACCTGACCCAGGTAGGTTTTATCACTAGTACCCGACCCAGGTAGGTTTTATCACTAGTACCCGACCCAGGTAGGTTTTATCACTAGTACCTGACCCAGGTAGGTTTTATCAGTAGTACCTGACCCAGGTAGGTTTTATAACTAGTACCTGACCCAGGTAGGTTTTATCAGTAGTACCTTACCCAGGTAGGTTTTATAACTAGTACCTGACCCAGGTAGGTTTTATCAGTAGTACCTGACCCAGGTAGGTTTTATAACTAGTACCTGACCCAGGTAGGTTTTATCAGTAGTAGCTGACCCAGGTAGGTTTTATCAGTAGTACCTGACCCAGGTAGGTTTAATCACTAGTACCTGACCCAGGTAGGTTTTATCAGTAGTACCTGACCCAGGTAGGTTTTATAACTAGTACCTGACCCAGGTAGGTTTTATCACTAGTACCTGACCCAGGTAGGTTTTATAACTAGTACCTGACCCAGGTAGGTTTTATCACTAGTACCTGACCCAAGTAGGTTTCATAACTAGTACCTGACCCAGGTAGGTTTTATCACTAGTACATGACCCAGGTAGGTTTTATCACTAGTACCTGACCCAGGTACGTTTTATCACTAGTACCTGACCCAGGTAGGTTTTATCAGTAGTACCTGACCCAGGTAGGTTTTATAACTAGTACCTGACCCAGGTAGGTTTTATCAGTAGTACCTGACCCAGGTAGGTTTTATCAGTAGTACCTGACCCAGGTAGGTTTAATCACTAGTACCTGACCCAGGTAGGTTTTATCAGTAGTACCTGACCTAGGTAGGTTTTATAACTAGTACCTGACCCAGGTAGGTTTCATCAGTTGTACCTTAACCAGGTACGTTTTATCACTAGTTCCTGACCCAGGTACGTTTAATCACTAGTACCCGACCCAGGTAGGTTGTAGCACTAGTTCCTGACCCAGGTAGGTTTTATCACTAGTACCTGACCCAGGTAGGTTTTATGACTAGTACCTGACCCAGGTAGGTTTTATCACTAGTTCCTGACCCAGGTACGTTTTATCACTAGTACCCGACCCAGGTAGGTTGTAGCACTAGTTCCTGACCCAGGTAGGTTTTATCACTAGTACCTGACCCAGGTAGGTTTTATGACTAGTACCTGACCCAGGTAGGTTTTATCACTAGTACCTGACCCTGGTAGGTTTTTTTACTAGTACCCGACCTAGGTAGGTTTTATGACTAGTACCCGTCCCAGGTAGGTTTTATCACTAGTACCTGACTCAGGTACGTTTTACCACTAGTACCTGACCTGGGTAGGTTTTATCACTAGTACCTGACCCAGGTATGTTTTACCACTAGTACCTCACCCAGGTATGTTTTACCACTAGTACCTGACCTAGGTAAGTTTTATAACTAGTACCCGACCCAGGTATGTTTTACCACTAGTACCTCACCCAGGTATGTTTTACCACTAGTACCTGACCCAGGTAGGTTTTATCACTAGTACCAGACCCAGGTATGTTTTACCACTAGTACCTCACCCAGGTATGTTTTACCACTAGTACCTGACCTAGGAAGGTTTTACCACTAGTACCTGACCCAGGTAGGTTTTATCACAAGTACCTGACCCAGGGAGGTTTTATTACTAGTACCTGACCCAGGTAGGTTTTATCACTAGTACCTGACCCAGGTAGGTTTTATCACTAGTACCTGACCCAGGTAGGTTTTATCAGTAGTACCTGACCCAGGTAGGTTTTATCAGTAGTACCTGACCCAGGTAGGTTTTATCACTAGTACCCGACCCAGGTAGGTTTTATCACTAGTACCTGACCCAGGTAGGTTTTATCAGTAGTACCTGACCCAGGTACGTTTTATCACTAGTACCTGACCCAGGTACGTTTTATCACTAGTACCTGACCCAGGTACGTTTTATCACTAGTACCTGACCCAGGTAGGTTTTATCAGTAGTACCTGACCCAGGTAGGTTTTATAACTAGTACCTGACCCAGGTAGGTTTTATCACTAGTACCTGACCCAGGTAGGTTTTTTCACTAGTACCCGACCCAGGTAGGTTTTATCACTAGTACCTGACCCAGGTAGGTTTTATCAGTGGTACCTGACCCAGGTATGTTTTATCACTAGTACCTGACCCAGGTAGGTTTTATCACTAGTACCTGACCCAGGTAGGTTTTATCACTAGTACCTGACCCAGGTAGGTTTTTTTCACTAGTACCCGACCCAGGTAGGTTTTATCACTAGTACCTGACCCTGGTAGGTTTTTTCACTAGTACCCGACCTAGGTAGGTTTTATCACTAGTACCTGACCCAGGTAGGTTTTATCACTAGTACCTGACTCAGGTACGTTTTATCACAAGTACCTGACCCAGGTAGGTTTTATTACTAGTACCTGACCCAGGTAGGTTTCATCACTAGTACCTGACCCAGGTAGGTTTTATCAGTAGTACCTGACCCAGGTAGGTTTTATCACTAGTACCCGACCCAGGTAGGTTTTATCACTAGTACCTGACCCAGGTAGGTTTTATCAGTGGTACCTGACCCAGGTACGTTTTATCACTAGTACCTGACCCAGGTAGGTTTTATAACTAGTACCTGACCCAGGTAGGTTTTATCACTAGTACCTGACCCAGGTAGGTTTTTTCACTAGTACCCGACCCAGGTAGGTTTTATCACTAGTACCTGACCCAGGTAGGTTTTATCAGTAGTACCTGACCCAGGTAGGTTTTATCACTAGTACCTGACCCAGGTAGATTTTATCACTAGTACCCGACCCAGGTACGTTTTATCACTGGTACCCGACCCAGGTAGGTTTTATCACTAGTACCTGACCGAGGTAGGTTTTTTCACTAGTACCCGACATAGGTAGGTTTTATCACTAGTACCTGACCCAGGTAGGTTTTATCACTAGTACCTGACCCATGTATGTTTTACCACTAGTACCTGACCTAGGAAGGTTTTACCACTAGTACCTGACCCAGGTAGGTTTTATCACAAGTACCTGACCCAGGTAGGTTTTATTACTAGTACCTGACCCAGGTAGGTTTCATCACTAGTACCTGACCCAGGTAGGTTTTATCAGTAGTACCTGACCCAGGTAGGTTTTATCACTAGTACCCGACCCAGGTAGGTTTTATCACTAGTACCTGACCCAGGTAGGTTTTATCAGTGGTACCTGACCCAGGTACGTTTTATCACTAGTACCTGACCCAGGTAGGTCTTATCACTAGTACCTGACCCAGGTAGGTTTTATCACTAGTACCTGACCCAGGTAGGTTTTTTCACTAGTACCCGACCCAGGTAGGTTTTATCACTAGTACCTGACCCTGGTAGGTTTTTTCACTAGTACCCGACCTAGGTAGGTTTTATCACTAGTACCTGACCCAGGTAGGTTTTATCACTAGTACCTGACTCAGGTACGTTTTATCACTAGTACCCGACCCAGGTAGGTTTTATTACTAGTACCCGACCCAGGTAGGTTTTATCACTAGTTCCTGACCCAAGTAGGTTTTATCAGTAGTACCTGACCCAGGTAGGTTTTATCACTAGTACCCGACCCAGGTAGGTTTTATCACTAGTACCTGACCCAGGTAGGTTTTATCACTAGTACCTGACCCAGGTACGTTTTATCACTAGTACCTGACCCAGGTAGGTTTTATCACTAGTACCTGACCCAGGTACGTTTTATCACTAGTACCTGACCCAGGTAGGTTTTATCAGTAGTACCTGACTCAGGTACGTTTTATCACTAGTACCTGACCCAGGTAGGTTTTATCACTAGTACCTGACTCAGGTACGTTTTACCACTAGTACCTGACCTGGGTAGGTTTTATCACTAGTACCCGACCCAGGTATGTTTTACCACTAGTACCTCACCCAGGTATGTTTTACCACTAGTACCTGACCCAGGTAGGTTTTATCACTAGTACCCGACCCAGGTATGTTTTACCACTAGTACCTCACCCAGGTATGTTTTACCACTAGTACCTGACCCAGGTAGGTTTTATCACTAGTACCCGACCCAGGTATGTTTTACCACTAGTACCTCACCCAGGTATGTTTTACCACTAGTACCTGACCTAGGTAGGTTTTATCACTAGTACACGACCCATGTATGTTTTACCACTAGTACCTGACCTAGGAAGGTTTTACCACTAGTACCTGACCCAGGTAGGTTTTATCACAAGTACCTGACCCAGGTAGGTTTTATTACTAGTACCTGACCCAGGTAGGTTTTATCACTAGTACCTGACCCAGGTAGGTTTTTTCAGTAGTACCTGACCCAGGTAGGTTTTATCAGTAGTACCTGACCCAGGTAGGTTTTATCATTAGTACCCGACCCAGGTAGGTTTTATCACTAGTACCTGACCCAGGTACGTTTTATCACTAGTACCTGACCCAGGTACGTTTTATCACTAGTACCTGACCCAGGTAGGTTTTATCACAAGTACCTGACCCAGGTAGGTTTTATTACTAGTACCTGACCCAGGTAGGTTTCATCACTAGTACCTGACCCAGGTAGGTTTTATCAGTAGTACCTGACCCAGGTAGGTTTTATCACTAGTACCCGACCCAGGTAGGTTTTATCACTAGTACCTGACCCAGGTAGGTTTTATCAGTGGTACCTGACCCAGGTACGTTTTATCACTAGTACCTGACCCAGGTAGGTTTTATCACTAGTACCTGACCCAGGTAGGTTTTATCACCAGTACCTGACCCAGGTAGGTTTTTTTCACTAGTACCCGACCCAGGTAGGTTTTATCACTAGTACCTGACCCTGGTAGGTTTTTTCACTAGTACCCGACCTAGGTAGGTTTTATCACTAGTACCTGACCCAGGTAGGTTTTATCAGTAGTACCTGACTCAGGTACGTTTTATCACTAGTACCTGACCCAGGTAGGTTTTATCACTAGTACCTGACTCAGGTACGTTTTACCACTAGTACCTGACCTGGGTAGGTTTTATCACTAGTACCCGACCCAGGTATGTTTTACCACTAGTACCTCACCCAGGTATGTTTTACCACTAGTACCTGACCCAGGTAGGTTTTATCACTAGTACCCGACCCAGGTATGTTTTACCACTAGTACCTCACCCAGGTATGTTTTATCACTAGTACCTGACCCAGGTAGGTTTTATCACTAGTACCCGACCCAGGTATGTTTTACCACTAGTACCTCACCCAGGTATGTTTTACCACTAGTACCTGACCTAGGTAGGTTTTATCACTAGAACCCGACCCATGTATGTTTTACCACTAGTACCCGACCCAGGTAGGTTTTATCAGTAGTACCTGACCCAGGTAGGTTTTATCAGTAGTACCTGACCCAGGTAGGTTTTATCATTAGTACCCGACCCAGGTAGGTTTTATCACTAGTACCTGACCCAGGTACGTTTTATCACTAGTACCTGACCCAGGTACGTTTTATCACTAGTACCTGACCCAGGTAGGTTTTATCACTAGTACCTGACCCTGGTAGGTTTTTTCACTAGTACCCGACCTAGGTAGGTTTTATCACTAGTACCTGACCCAGGTAGGTTTTATCACTAGTACCTGACTCAGGTACGTTTTATCACAAGTACCTGACCCAGGTAGGTTTTATTACTAGTACCTGACCCAGGTAGGTTTCATCACTAGTACCTGACCCAGGTAGGTTTTATCAGTAGTACCTGACCCAGGTAGGTTTTATCACTAGTACCCGACCCAGGTAGGTTTTATCACTAGTACCTGACCCAGGTAGGTTTTATCAGTGGTACCTGACCCAGGTACGTTTTATCACTAGTACCTGACCCAGGTAGGTTTTATAACTAGTACCTGACCCAGGTAGGTTTTATCACTAGTACCTGACCCAGGTAGGTTTTTTCACTAGTACCCGACCCAGGTAGGTTTTATCACTAGTACCTGACCCTGGTAGGTTTTTTCACTAGTACCCGACCTAGGTAGGTTTTATCACTAGTACCTGACCCAGGTAGGTTTTATCACTAGTACCTGACTCAGGTACGTTTTACCACTAGTACCTGACCTGGGTAGGTTTTATCACTAGTACCCGACCCAGGTATGTTTTACCACTAGTACCCGACCCAGGTAGGTTGTATCACTAGTTCCTGACCCAGGTAGGTTTTATCAGTACTACCTGACCCAGGTAGGTTTTATAACTAGTACCTGACCCAGGTAGGTTTTATAACTAGTACCTGACCCAGGTAGGTTTTATCACTAGTACCCGACCCATGTATGTTTTACCACTAGTACCTGACCTAGGAAGGTTTTACCACTAGTACCTGACCCAGGTAGGTTTTATCACAAGTACCTGACCCAGGTAGGTTTTATTACTAGTACCTGACCCAGGTAGGTTTTATCACTAGTACCTGACCCAGGTAGGTTTTATCAGTAGTACCTGACCCAGGTAGGTTTTATCAGTAGTACCTGACCCAGGTAGGTTTTATCATTAGTACCCGACCCAGGTAGGTTTTATCACTAGTACCTGACCCAGGTACGTTTTATCACTAGTACCTGACCCAGGTACGTTTTATCACTAGTACCTGACCCAGGTAGGTTTTATCACAAGTACCTGACCCAGGTAGGTTTTATTACTAGTACCTGACCCAGGTAGGTTTCATCACTAGTACCTGACCCAGGTAGGTTTTATCAGTAGTACCTGACCCAGGTAGGTTTTATCACTAGTACCCGACCCAGGTAGGTTTTATCACTAGTACCTGACCCAGGTAGGTTTTATCAGTGGTACCTGACCCAGGTACGTTTTATCACTAGTACCTGACCCAGGTAGGTTTTATCACTAGTACCTGACCCAGGTAGGTTTTATCACCAGTACCTGACCCAGGTAGGTTTTTTTCACTAGTACCCGACCCAGGTAGGTTTTATCACTAGTACCTGACCCTGGTAGGTTTTTTCACTAGTACCCGACCTAGGTAGGTTTTATCACTAGTACCTGACCCAGGTAGGTTTTATCACTAGTACCTGACTCAGGTACGTTTTATCACAAGTACCTGACCCAGGTAGGTTTTATTACTAGTACCTGACCCAGGTAGGTTTCATCACTAGTACCTGACCCAGGTAGGTTTTATCAGTAGTACCTGACCCAGGTAGGTTTTATCACTAGTACCCGACCCAGGTAGGTTTTATCACTAGTACCTGACCCAGGTAGGTTTTATCAGTGGTACCTGACCCAGGTACGTTTTATCACTAGTACCTGACCCAGGTAGGTTTTATAACTAGTACCTGACCCAGGTAGGTTTTATCACTAGTACCTGACCCAGGTAGGTTTTTTCACTAGTACCCGACCCAGGTAGGTTTTATCACTAGTACCTGACCCTGGTAGGTTTTTTCACTAGTACCCGACCTAGGTAGGTTTTATCACTAGTACCTGACCCAGGTAGGTTTTATCACTAGTACCTGACTCAGGTACGTTTTACCACTAGTACCTGACCTGGGTAGGTTTTATCACTAGTACCCGACCCAGGTATGTTTTACCACTAGTACCCGACCCAGGTAGGTTGTATCACTAGTTCCTGACCCAGGTAGGTTTTATCAGTACTACCTGACCCAGGTAGGTTTTATAACTAGTACCTGACCCAGGTAGGTTTTATCAGTAGTACCTGACCCAGGTAGGTTTTATCAGTAGTACCTGACCCAGGTAGGTTTAATCACTAGTACCTGACCCAGGTAGGTTTTATCAGTAGTACCTGACCCAGGTAGGTTTTATAACTAGTACCTGACCCAGGTAGGTTTAATCAGTTGTACCTTAACCAGGTACGTTTTATCACTAGTTCCTGACCCAGGTACGTTTTATCACTAGTACCTGACCCAGGTACGTTTTATCACTAGTACCTGACCCAGGTAGGTTTTATCACTAGTACCTGACCCAGGTACGTTTTATCACTAGTACCTGACCCAGGTAGGTTTTATCAGTAGTACCCGACCCAGGTAGGTTTTATCACTAGTACCTGACCCAGGTAGGTTTTATCACTAGTACCTGACCCAGGTAGGTTTTATCACAAGTACCTGACCCAGGTACGTTTTATCACTAGTACCTGACCCAGGTACGTTTTATCACTAGTACCTGACCCAGGTACGTTTTATCACTAGTACCTGACTCAGGTACGTTTTACCACTAGTACCTGACCTGGGTAGGTTTTATCACTTGTACCCGACCCAGGTATGTTTTACCACTAGTACCCGACCCAGGTAGGTTGTATCACTAGTTCCTGACCCAGGTAGGTTTTATCAGTAGTACCTGACCCAGGTAGGTTTTATAACTAGTACCTGACCCAGGTAGGTTTTATCAGTAGTACCTGACCCAGGTAGGTTTTATCAGTAGTACCTGACCCAGGTAGGTTTAATCACTAGTACCTGACCCAGGTAGGTTTTATCAGTAGTACCTGACCCAGGTAGGTTTTATAACTAGTACCTGACCCAGGTACGTTTTATCACTAGTACCTGACCCAGGTACGTTTTATCACTAGTACCTGACCCAGGTAGGTTTTATCACTAGTACCTGACCCAGGTAGGTTTTATCACAAGTACCTGACCCAGGTACGTTTTATCACTAGTACCTGACCCAGGTACGTTTTATCACTAGTACCTGACCCAGGTAGGTTTTATCACTAGTACCTGACCCAGGTAGGTTTTATCAGTAGTACCTGACCCAGGTAGGTTTTATCACTAGTACCTGACTCAGGTACGTTTTATCACTGGTACCCGACCGAGGTAGGTTTTATCACTAGTACCCGACCCAGGTAGGTTTTATCAGTAGTACCTGACCCAGGTAGGTTTTATCACTGGTACCCGACCCAGGTAGGTTTTATCACTAGTACCCGACCCAGGTAGGTTTTATCACTAGTACCCTACCCAGGTAGGTTTTATCACTAGTACCTGACACAGGAAGGTTTTATAACTAGTACCTGACCCAGGTAGGTTTCATCACTAGTACCTGACCCAGGTACGTTTTATCACTAGTACCTGACCCAGGTAGGTTTTATCAGTAGTACCCGACCCAGGTAGGTTTTATCACTAGTACCTGACCCAGGTACGTTTTATCACTAGTACCAGACCCAGGTACGTTTTATCACTAGTACCCGACCCAGGTAGGTTTTATCACTAGTACCTGACCCAGGTAGGTTTTATCACTGGTACCCGACCCAGGTAGGTTTTATCACTAGTACCTGACCCAGGTAGGTTTTATCACTAGTACCCGACCCAGGTAGGTTTTATCACTAGTACTCGACCCAGGTAGGTTTTATCAGTAGTACCTGACCCAGGTAGGTTTTATCACTGGTACCCGACCCAGGTAGGTTTTATCACTAGTACCCGACCCAGGTAGGTTTTATCACTAGTACCCTACCCAGGTAGGTTTTATCACTGGTACCCGACCCAGGTAGGTTTTATCACTAGTACCCGACCCAGGTAGGTTGTATCACTAGTTCCTGACCCAGGTAGGTTTTATCACTAGTACCTGACCCAGGTAGGTTTTATGACTAGTACCTGACCCAGGTCGGTTTTATACCTAGTACCTGACCCAGGTATGTTTTATCACTAGTTCCTGAACCAGGTAGGTTTTATCACTAGTACCTGACCCAGGTAGATTTTATCACTAGTACCCGACCCAGGCACGTTTTATCACTAGTACCCGACCCAGGTAGGTTTTATCACTAGTACCTGACCCTGGTCGGTTTTTTTACTAGTACCCGACCTAGGTAGGTTTTATCACTAGTACCCGACCCAGGTAGGTTTTATCACTAGTACCTGACCCAGGTAGGTTTTATCAGTGGTACCTGACCCAGGTACGTTTTATCACTAGTACCTGACCCAGGTAGGTTTTATCACTAGTACCTGACCCAGGTACGTTTTATCACTAGTACCTGACCCAGGTAGGTTTTATCACTAGTACCTGACCCAGGTACGTTTTATCACTAGTACCTGACCCAGGTAGGTTTTATCAGTAGTACCTGACCCAGGTAGGTTTTATCACTAGTACCTGACCCAGGTAGGTTTTATCACTAGTTCCTGACCCGGGTAGGTTTTATCACTAGTACCTGACCCAGGCAGGTTTTATCAGTAGTACCTGACTCAGGTAGGTTTTATAACTAGTACCTGACCCAGGTAGGTTTTATCACTAGTACCCGACCCAGGTAGGTTTTATCACTAGTACCCGACCCAGGTAGGTTTTATCACTAGTACCTGACCCAGGAAGGTTTTATCAGTAGTACCTGACCCAGGTAGGTTTTATAACTAGTACCTGACCCAGGTAGGTTTTATCAGTAGTACCTTACCCAGGTAGGTTTTATAACTAGTACCTGACCCAGGTAGGTTTTATCAGTAGTACCTGAGCCAGGTAGGTTTTATAACTAGTACCTGTCCCAGGTAGGTTTTATCAGTAGTAGCTGACCCAGGTAGGTTTTATCAGTAGTACCTGACCCAGGTAGGTTTAATCACTAGTACCTGACCCAGGTACGTTTTATCACTAGTACCTGACCCAGGTAGGTTTTATCAGTAGTACCTGACCCAGGTACGTTTTATCACTAGTACCCGACCCAGGTAGGTTTTATCACTAGTACCTGACCGAGGTAGGTTTTTCACTAGTACCCGACCTAGGTAGGTTTTATCACTAGTACCTGACTCAGGTACGTTTTATCACTAGTACCCGACCCAGGTAGGTTTTATCACTAGTTCCTGACCCAGGTAGGTTTTATCACTAGTACCCGACCCAGGTAGGTTTTTATCACTAGTACCCTACCCAGGTAGGTTTTATCACTGGTACCCGACCCAGGTAGGTTTTATCACTAGTACCCGACCCAGGTAGGTTTTATCACTAGTACCCTACCCAGGTAGGTTTTATTACTAGTTCCTGACCCAAGTAGGTTTTATTACTAGTACCTGACCCAGGTAGGTTTTATCACTAGTACCCGACCAAGGTAGGTTTTATCACTAGTACCCGACCCAGGTATGTTTTACCACTAGTACCTGACCCAGGTAGGTTTTATCACTAGTACCTGACTCAGGTACGTTTTATCACTAGTACCCGACCCAGGTAGGTTTTATCACTAGTACCTGACCCTGGTAGGTTTTTTCACTAGTACCCGACCTAGGTAGGTTTTATCACTAGTACCCGACCCAGGTAGGTTTTATCACTAGTACCTGACCCAGGTAGGTTTTATCAGTGGTACCTGACCCAGGTACGTTTTATCACTAGTACCTGACCCAGGTAGGTTTTATAACTAGTACCTGACCCAGGTAGGTTTTATCACTAGTACCTGACCCAGGTAGGTTTTTTCACTAGTACCCGACCCAGGTAGGTTTTATCACTAGTACCTGACCCTGGTAGGTTTTTTCACTAGTACCCGACCTAGGTAGGTTTTATCACTAGTACCTGACCCAGGTAGGTTTTATCACTAGTACCTGACTCAGGTACGTTTTACCACTAGTACCTGACCTGGGTAGGTTTTATCACTAGTACCCGACCCAGGTATGTTTTACCACTAGTACCCGACCCAGGTAGGTTGTATCACTAGTTCCTGACCCAGGTAGGTTTTATCAGTACTACCTGACCCAGGTAGGTTTTATAACTAGTACCTGACCCAGGTAGGTTTTATCAGTAGTACCTGACCCAGGTAGGTTTTATCAGTAGTACCTGACCCAGGTAGGTTTAATCACTAGTACCTGACCCAGGTAGGTTTTATCAGTAGTACCTGACCCAGGTAGGTTTTATAACTAGTACCTGACCCAGGTAGGTTTAATCAGTTGTACCTTAACCAGGTACGTTTTATCACTAGTTCCTGACCCAGGTACGTTTTATCACTAGTACCTGACCCAGGTACGTTTTATCACTAGTACCTGACCCAGGTAGGTTTTATCACTAGTACCTGACCCAGGTACGTTTTATCACTAGTACCTGACCCAGGTAGGTTTTATCAGTAGTACCCGACCCAGGTAGGTTTTATCACTAGTACCTGACCCAGGTAGGTTTTATCACTAGTACCTGACCCAGGTAGGTTTTATCACAAGTACCTGACCCAGGTACGTTTTATCACTAGTACCTGACCCAGGTACGTTTTATCACTAGTACCTGACCCAGGTACGTTTTATCACTAGTACCTGACTCAGGTACGTTTTACCACTAGTACCTGACCTGGGTAGGTTTTATCACTTGTACCCGACCCAGGTATGTTTTACCACTAGTACCCGACCCAGGTAGGTTGTATCACTAGTTCCTGACCCAGGTAGGTTTTATCAGTAGTACCTGACCCAGGTAGGTTTTATAACTAGTACCTGACCCAGGTAGGTTTTATCAGTAGTACCTGACCCAGGTAGGTTTTATCAGTAGTACCTGACCCAGGTAGGTTTAATCACTAGTACCTGACCCAGGTAGGTTTTATCAGTAGTACCTGACCCAGGTAGGTTTTATAACTAGTACCTGACCCAGGTACGTTTTATCACTAGTACCTGACCCAGGTACGTTTTATCACTAGTACCTGACCCAGGTAGGTTTTATCACTAGTACCTGACCCAGGTAGGTTTTATCACAAGTACCTGACCCAGGTACGTTTTATCACTAGTACCTGACCCAGGTACGTTTTATCACTAGTACCTGACCCAGGTAGGTTTTATCACTAGTACCTGACCCAGGTAGGTTTTATCAGTAGTACCTGACCCAGGTAGGTTTTATCACTAGTACCTGACTCAGGTACGTTTTATCACTGGTACCCGACCGAGGTAGGTTTTATCACTAGTACCCGACCCAGGTAGGTTTTATCAGTAGTACCTGACCCAGGTAGGTTTTATCACTGGTACCCGACCCAGGTAGGTTTTATCACTAGTACCCGACCCAGGTAGGTTTTATCACTAGTACCCTACCCAGGTAGGTTTTATCACTAGTACCTGACACAGGAAGGTTTTATAACTAGTACCTGACCCAGGTAGGTTTCATCACTAGTACCTGACCCAGGTACGTTTTATCACTAGTACCTGACCCAGGTAGGTTTTATCAGTAGTACCCGACCCAGGTAGGTTTTATCACTAGTACCTGACCCAGGTACGTTTTATCACTAGTACCAGACCCAGGTACGTTTTATCACTAGTACCCGACCCAGGTAGGTTTTATCACTAGTACCTGACCCAGGTAGGTTTTATCACTGGTACCCGACCCAGGTAGGTTTTATCACTAGTACCTGACCCAGGTAGGTTTTATCACTAGTACCCGACCCAGGTAGGTTTTATCACTAGTACTCGACCCAGGTAGGTTTTATCAGTAGTACCTGACCCAGGTAGGTTTTATCACTGGTACCCGACCCAGGTAGGTTTTATCACTAGTACCCGACCCAGGTAGGTTTTATCACTAGTACCCTACCCAGGTAGGTTTTATCACTGGTACCCGACCCAGGTAGGTTTTATCACTAGTACCCGACCCAGGTAGGTTGTATCACTAGTTCCTGACCCAGGTAGGTTTTATCACTAGTACCTGACCCAGGTAGGTTTTATGACTAGTACCTGACCCAGGTCGGTTTTATACCTAGTACCTGACCCAGGTATGTTTTATCACTAGTTCCTGAACCAGGTAGGTTTTATCACTAGTACCTGACCCAGGTAGATTTTATCACTAGTACCCGACCCAGGCACGTTTTATCACTAGTACCCGACCCAGGTAGGTTTTATCACTAGTACCTGACCCTGGTCGGTTTTTTTACTAGTACCCGACCTAGGTAGGTTTTATCACTAGTACCCGACCCAGGTAGGTTTTATCACTAGTACCTGACCCAGGTAGGTTTTATCAGTGGTACCTGACCCAGGTACGTTTTATCACTAGTACCTGACCCAGGTAGGTTTTATCACTAGTACCTGACCCAGGTACGTTTTATCACTAGTACCTGACCCAGGTAGGTTTTATCACTAGTACCTGACCCAGGTACGTTTTATCACTAGTACCTGACCCAGGTAGGTTTTATCAGTAGTACCTGACCCAGGTAGGTTTTATCACTAGTACCTGACCCAGGTAGGTTTTATCACTAGTTCCTGACCCGGGTAGGTTTTATCACTAGTACCTGACCCAGGCAGGTTTTATCAGTAGTACCTGACTCAGGTAGGTTTTATAACTAGTACCTGACCCAGGTAGGTTTTATCACTAGTACCCGACCCAGGTAGGTTTTATCACTAGTACCCGACCCAGGTAGGTTTTATCACTAGTACCTGACCCAGGAAGGTTTTATCAGTAGTACCTGACCCAGGTAGGTTTTATAACTAGTACCTGACCCAGGTAGGTTTTATCAGTAGTACCTTACCCAGGTAGGTTTTATAACTAGTACCTGACCCAGGTAGGTTTTATCAGTAGTACCTGAGCCAGGTAGGTTTTATAACTAGTACCTGTCCCAGGTAGGTTTTATCAGTAGTAGCTGACCCAGGTAGGTTTTATCAGTAGTACCTGACCCAGGTAGGTTTAATCACTAGTACCTGACCCAGGTACGTTTTATCACTAGTACCTGACCCAGGTAGGTTTTATCAGTAGTACCTGACCCAGGTACGTTTTATCACTAGTACCCGACCCAGGTAGGTTTTATCACTAGTACCTGACCGAGGTAGGTTTTTCACTAGTACCCGACCTAGGTAGGTTTTATCACTAGTACCTGACTCAGGTACGTTTTATCACTAGTACCCGACCCAGGTAGGTTTTATCACTAGTTCCTGACCCAGGTAGGTTTTATCACTAGTACCCGACCCAGGTAGGTTTTTATCACTAGTACCCTACCCAGGTAGGTTTTATCACTGGTACCCGACCCAGGTAGGTTTTATTACTAGTTCCTGACCCAAGTAGGTTTTATTACTAGTACCTGACCCAGGTAGGTTTTATCACTAGTACCCGACCAAGGTAGGTTTTATCACTAGTACCCGACCCAGGTATGTTTTACCACTAGTACCTGACCCAGGTAGGTTTTATCACTAGTTCCTGACCCGGGTAGGTTTTATCACTAGTACCTGACCCAGGTAGGTTTTATCAGTAGTACCTGACTCAGGTAGGTTTTATAACTAGTACCTGACCCAGGTAGGTTTTATCACTAGTACCCGACCCAGGTAGGTTTTATCAGTAGTACCTGACCCAGGTAGGTTTTATAACTAGTACCTGACCCAGGTAGGTTTTATCAGTAGTACCTGACCCAGGTAGGTTTTATAACTAGTACCTGACCCAGGTAGGTTTTATCAGTAGTACCTTACCCAGGTAGGTTTTATAACTAGTACCTGACCCAGGTAGGTTTTATCAGTAGTACCTGACCCAGGTAGGTTTTATAACTAGTACCTGTCCCAGGTAGGTTTTATCAGTAGTAGCTGACCCAGGTAGGTTTTATCAGTAGTACCTGACCCAGGTAGGTTTAATCACTAGTACCTGACCCAGGTAGGTTTTATCAGTAGTACCTGACCCAGGTAGGTTTTATAACTAGTACCTGACCTAGGTAGGTTTTATCACTAGTACCTGACCCAGGTAGGTTTTATAACTAGTACCTGACCCAGGTAGGTTTTATTACTAGTACCTGACCCAAGTAGGTTTCATAACTAGTACCTGACCCAGGTAGGTTTTATCACTAGTACATGACCCAGGTAGGTTTTATCACTAGTACCTGACCCAGGTACGTTTTATCACTAGTACCTGACCCAGGTAGGTTTTATCAGTAGTACCCGACCCAGGTAGGTTTTATCACTAGTACCTGACCCAGGTAGGTTTTATCACTAGTACCTGACCCAGGTACGTTTTATCACTAGTACCTGACCCAGGTAGGTTTTATCACTAGTACCTGACCCAGGTAGGTTTTATCACTAGTACCCGACCCAGGTAGGTTTTTATTACTAGTACCCTACCCAGGTAGGTTTTATCACTGGTACCCGACCCAGGTATGTTTTATCACTAGTACCCGACCCAGGTAGGTTTTATCACTAGTACCCTACCCAGGTACGTTTTATCACTAGTTCCTGACCCAAGTAGGTTTTATTACTAGTACCTGACCCAGGTAGGTTTTATCACTAGTACCCGACCAAGGTAGGTTTTATCACTAGTACCCGACCCAGGTATGTTTTACCACTAGTACCTGACCCAGGTAGGTTTTATCACTAGTTCCTGACCCGGGTAGGTTTTCTCACTAGTACCTGACCCAGGTAGGTTTTATCAGTAGTACCTGACTCAGGTAGGTTTTATAACTAGTACCTGACCCAGGTAGGTTTTATCACTAGTACCCGACCCAGGTAGGTTTTATCACTAGTACCCGACCCAGGTAGGTTTTATCACTAGTACCTGACCCAGGTAGGTTTTATCAGTAGTACCTGACCCAGGTAGGTTTTATAACTAGTACCTGACCCAGGTAGGTTTTATCAGTAGTACCTTACCCAGGTAGGTTTTATAACTAGTACCTGACACAGGTAGGTTTTATCAGTAGTACCTGACCCAGGTAGGTTTTATAACTAGTACCTGTCCCAGGTAGGTTTTATCAGTAGTAGCTGACCCAGGTAGGTTTTATCAGTAGTACCTGACCCGGGTAGGTTTAATCACTAGTACCTGACCCAGGTAGGTTTTATCAGTAGTACCTGACCCAGGTAGGTTTTATAACTAGTACCTGACCCAGGTAGGTTTTATCACTAGTACCTGACCCAGGTAGGTTTTATAACTAGTACCTGACCCAGGTAGGTTTTATCACTAGTACCTGACCCAAGTAGGTTTCATAACTAGTACCTGACCCAGGTAGGTTTTATCACTAGTACATGACCCAGGTAGGTTTTATCACTAGTACCTGACCCAGGTACGTTTTATCACTAGTACCTGACCCAGGTAGGTTTTATCAGTAGTACCCGACCCAGGTAGGTTTTATCACTAGTACCTGACCCAGGTAGGTTTTATAACTAGTACCTGACCCAGGTACGTTTTATCACTAGTACCTGACCCAGGTAGGTTTTATCACAAGTACCTGACCCAGTTACGTTTTATCATTAGTACCAGACACAGGTAGGTTTTATCACTAGTACCTGACCCAGGTAGGTTTTATAACTAGTACCTGACCCAGGTACGTTTTATCACTAGTACCTGACCCAGGTACGTTTTATCACAAGTACCTGACCCAGTTACGTTTTATCACTAGTACCTGACCCAGGTAGGTTTTATCACTAGTACCTGACCCAGGTAGGTTTTATCACTAGTACCTGACCCAGGTAGGTTTTATCACTAGTACCTGACTCAGGTACGTTTTATCACTAGTACCCGACCCAGGTAGGTTTTATCACTAGTTCCTGACCCAGGTAGGTTTTATCACTAGTACCTGACTCAGGTACGTTTTACCACTAGTACCTGACCTGGGTAGGTTTTATCACTTGTACCCGACCCAGGTATGTTTTACCACTAGTACCTCACCCAGGTATGTTTTACCACTAGTACCTGACCTAGGTAGGTTTTATCACTAGTACCCGACCGAGGTATGTTTTACCACTAGTACCTCACCCAGGTATGTTTTACCACTAGTACCTGACCCAGGTAGGTTTTATCACTAGTACCCGACCCAGGTATGTTTTACCACTAGTACCTCACCCAGCTATGCTTTACCACTAGTACCTGACCTAGGTAGGTTTCATCACTAGTACCCGACCCAGGTATGTTTACCACTAGTACCTGACCTAGGAAGGTTTTACCACTAGTACCTGACCCAGGTAGGTTTTATCACTAGTACCCGACCCAGGTATGTTTTACCACTAGTACCTGCCCTAGGAAGGTTTTACCACTAGTACCTGACCCAGGTAGGTTTTATCACTAGTATCCGACCCAGGTATGTTTTACCACTATAACCTGACCCAGGAAGGTTTTACCACTAGTACCTGACCCAGGTAGGTTTTATCACTAGTACCCGACCCAGGTATGTTTTACCACTAGTACCTGACCCAGGTAGGTTTTATCACTAGTTCCTGACCCAGGTAGGTTTTATCAGTAGTACCTGACCCAGGTAGGTTTTATAACTAGTACCTGACCCAGGTAGGTTTTATCACTAGTACCTGACCCAGGTAGGTTTTATCAGTAGTACCCGACCCAGGTAGGTTTTATCACTAGTACCTGACCCAGGTAGGTTTTATCACTAGTACCTGACCCAGGTACGTTTTATCACTAGTACCTGACCCAGGTAGGTTTTATCACAAGTACCTGACCCAGGTACGTTTTATCACTAGTACCTGACCCAGGTACGTTTTATCACTAGTACCCGACCCAGGTAGGTTTTATCACTAGTACCTGACCCAGGTAGGTTTTATGACTAGTACCTGACCCAGGTAGATTTTATCACTAGAACCTGACCCAGGTAGGTTTTATCACTAGTACCTGACCCAGGTAGGTTTTTTCACTAGTACCTGACCCAGGTAGGTTTTATTACTAGTACCCGACCCAGGTAGGTTTTATCACTAGTACCTGACCCAGGTAGGTTTTATGACTAGTACCTGACTCAGGTACGTTTTATCACTAGTACCCGACCCAGGTAGGTTTTATCACTAGTTCCTGACCCAGGTAGGTTTTATCACTAGTACCTGACTCAGGTACGTTTTATCACTAGTACCTGACCCAGGTAGGTTTTATCACTAGTACCCGACCTAGGTAGGTTTTATCACTAGTACCTGACCCAGGTAGGTTTTATCACTAGGACCTGACTCAGGTACGTTTTACCACTAGTACCTGACCTGGGTAGGTTTTATCACTAGTACCCGACCCAGGTATGTTTTACCACTAGTACCTCACCCAGGTATGTTTTACCACTAGTACCTGACCTAGGTAGGTTTTATCACTAGTACCCGACCCAGGTATGTTTTACCACTAGTACCTCACCCAGGTATGTTTTACCACTAGTACCTGACCCAGGTAGGTTTTATCACTAGTACCCGACCCAGGTATGTTTTACCACTAGTACCTCACCCAGGTATGTTTTACCACTAGTACCTTACCTAGGTAGGTTTTATCAGTAGTACCCGACCCAGGTATGTTTTACCACTAGTACCTGACCTAGGAAGGTTTTACCACTAGTACCTGACCCAGGTAGGTTTTATCACTAGTATCCGACCCAGGTATGTTTTACCACTATAACCTGACCCAGGAAGGTTTTACCACTAGTACCTGACCTAGGTAGATTTTATCACTAGTACCCGACCCAGGTATGTTTTACCACTAGTACCTGACCCAGGTAGGTTTTATCACTAGTTCCTGGCCCAGGGTACGTTTTATCACTAGTACCTGACTCAGGTAGGTTTTATCACTAGTAACTGACCCAGGTAGGTTTTATCACTAGTACCTGACCCAGGTAGGTTTTATCAGTAGTACCCGACCCAGGTAGGTTTTATCACTAGTACCTGACCCAGGAAGGTTTTACCACTAGTACCTGACCCAGGTAGGTTTTATCACTAGTACCCGACCCAGGTATGTTTTACCACTAGTACCTGACCCAGGTAGGTTTTTATCACTAGTTCCTGACCCGGGTATGTTTTATCACTAGTACCTGACTCAGGTAGGTTTTATCACTAGTACCTGACCCAGGTAGGTTTTATCACTAGTACCTGACCCAGGTAGGTTTTATCAGTAGTACCTGACCCAGGTAGGTTTTATAACTAGTACCTGACCCAGGTAGGTTTTATCACTAGTACCTGACCCAGGTAGGTTTTTTCACTAGTACCCGACCCAGGTAGGTTTTATCACTAGTACCTGACCCAGGTAGGTTTTATCAGTAGTACCTGACCCAGGTAGGTTTTATCACTAGTACCTGACCCAGGTAGGTTTTATCACTAGTACCTGACCTAGGTAGGTTTTATCACTAGTACCTGCCCCAGGTACGTTTTATCACTAGTACCTGACCCAGGTAGGTTTTATCAGTAGTACCTGACCCAGGTAGGTTTTATCAGTAGTACCTTACCCAGGTACGTTTTATCACTAGTACCTGACCCAGGTACGTTTTATCACTAGTACCTGACCCAGGTACGTTTTATAACTAGTACCTGACCTAGGTAGGTTTTATCAGTAGTACCTGACCCAGGTAGGTTTTATCACAAGTACCTGACCCAGGTAGGTTTTATCACTAGTACCTGACCCAGGTAAGTTTCATCACTAGTACCTGACCCAGGTAGGTTTTATCAGTAGTACCTGACCCAGGTAGGTTTTATAACTAGAACCTGACCCAGGTAGGTTTTATCACTAGTACCTGACCCAGGTAGGTTTTTTCACTAGTACCTGACCCAGGTAGGTTTTATTACTAATACCCGACCCAGGTAGGTTTTATCACTAGTACCTGACCCAGGTAGGTTTTATCACTAGTACCCGACCCAGGTAGGTTTTATAACTAGTACCTGACCCAGGTAGGTTTTATCACTAGTGCCTGACCCAGGTAGGTTTTATCACTAGTACCTGACCTAGGTAGGTTTTATCAGTAGTACCTGACCCAGGTAGGTTTTATCACTAGTACCTGACCCAGGTAGGTTTTATCACTAGTACCCGACCCAGGTAGGTTTTATCACTAGTACCTGACCCAGGTAGGTTTTATAAGTAGTACCTGACCCAGGTAGGTTTTATCGCTAGTACCTGACCCAGGTAGTTTTTATCAGTTGTACCTTACCCAGGTATGTTTTATCACTAGTTCCTGACCCAGGTAGGTTTTATCACTAGTACCTGACCCAGGTAGGTTTTATCACTAGTACCTGACCCAGGTAGTTTTTATCAGTTGTACCTTACCCAGGTATGTTTTATCACTAGTTCCTGACCCAGGTAGGTTTTATCACTAGTACCTGACCCAGGTAGGTTTTATCAGTTGTACCTGACCCAGGTAGGTTTTATCAGTAGTACCCGACCCAGGTAGGTTTTATCACTAGTACCTGACCCAGGTAGGTTTTATCACTAGTACCTGACCCAGGTAGGTTTTATCAGTAGTACCTTACCCAGGTAGGTTTTATCACTAGTACCTGACCCAGGTAGGTTTTATCAGTAGTACCTGACCCAGGTAGGTTTTATAACTAGTACCTGAACCAGGTAGGTTTTATCACTAGTACCTGACCCAGGTAGGTTTTTTCACTAGTACCTGACCCAGGTAGGTTTTATTACTAGTACCCGACCCAGGTAGGTTTTATCACTAGTACCTGACCCAGGTAGGTTTTATCACTAGTACCCGACCCAGGTAGGTTTTATCACTAGTACCTGACCCAGGTAGGTTTTATAACTAGTACCTGACCCAGGTAGGTTTTATCACTAGTACCTGACCCAGGTAGGTTTTTTCACTAGTACCTGACCCAGGTAGGTTTTATTACTAGTACCCGACCCAGGTAGGTTTTATCACTAGTACCTGACCCAGGTAGGTTTTATCACTAGTACCCGACCCAGGTAGGTTTTATCACTAGTACCTGACCCAGGTAGGTTTTTTCACTAGTACCTGACCCAGGTAGGTTTTATTACTAGTACCCGACCCAGGTAGGTTTTATCACTAGTACCTGACCCAGGTAGGTTTTATCACTAGTACCCGACCCAGGTAGGTTTTATAACTAGTACCTGACCCAGGTAGGTTTTATCACTAGTGCCTGACCCAGGTAGGTTTTATCACTAGTACCTGACCTAGGTAGGTTTTATCAGTAGTACCTGACCCAGGTAGGTTTTATCACTAGTACCTGACCCAGGTAGGTTTTATCACTAGTACCCGACCCAGGTAGGTTTTATCACTAGTACCTGACCCAGGTAGGTTTTATAAGTAGTACCTGACCCAGGTACGTTTTATCACTAGTACCTGACCCAGGTAGTTTTTATCAGTTGTACCTTACCCAGGTATGTTTTATCAGTTGTACCTTACCCAGGTATGTTTTATCACTAGTTCCTGACCCAGGTAGGTTTTATCACTAGTACCTGACCCAGGTAGGTTTTATCAGTTGTACCTTAACCAGGTACGTTTTATCACTAGTTCCTGACCCAGGTAGGTTTTATCACTAGTACCTGACCCAGGTGCGTTTTATCACTAGTACCTGACCCAGGTAGGTTTTATCACTAGTACCCGACCCAGGTAGGTTTTATCACTAGTACCCGACCCAGGTAGGTTTTATCAGTAGTACCTGACCCAGGTAGGTTTTACAACTAGTACCTGACCCAGGTAGGTTTTATCACTAGTACCTGACCCAGGTACGTTTTATCACTAGTACCTGACCCAGGTAGGTTTTATAACTAGTACCTGACCCAGGTAGGTTTTATCACTAGTACCTGACCCAGGTAGGTTTTATCACTAGTACCTGACCCAGGTACGTTTTATCACTAGTACCCGACCCAGGTAGGTTTTATCACTAGTACCTGACCCAGGTACGTTTTATCACTAGTACCTGACCCAGGTACGTTTTATCACTAGTACCTGACCCAGGTAGGTTTTATCACTAGTACCTGACCCAGGTACGTTTTATCACTAGTACCTGACCCAGGTAGGTTTTATCACTAGTACCTGACCCAGGAAGGTTTTATCAGTAGTACCTGTCCCAGGTACGTTTTATCACTAGTACATGACCCAGGTAGGTTTTATCAGTAGTACCTGACCCAGGTAGGTTTTATCACTAGTACCTGACCTAGGTAGATTTTATCACTAGTACCCGACAAAGGTACGTTTTATCACTAGTTCCTGACCCAGGTAGGTTTTATCACTAGTACCTGACCCAGGTGCGTTTTATCACTAGTACCTGACCCAGGTAGGTTTTATCACTAGTACCCGACCCAGGTAGGTTTTATCACTAGTACAATACCCAGGTAGGTTTTATCAGTAGTACCTGACCCAGGTAGGTTTTACAACTAGTACCTGACCCAGGTAGGTTTTATAACTAGTACCTGACCCAGGTAGGTTTTATCACTAGTACCTGACCCAGGTACGTTTTATCACTAGTACCTGACCCAGGTAGGTTTTATCAGTAGTACCCGACCCAGGTAGGTTTTATCACTAGTACCCGACCCAGGTAGGTTTTATCACTAGTACCTGACCCAGGTACGTTTTATCACTAGTACCTGACCCAGGTAGGTTTTATCACTAGTACCTGACCCAGGTACGTTTTATCACTAGTACCTGACCCAGGTAGGTTTTATCACTAGTACCTGACCCAGGAAGGTTTTATCAGTGGTACCTGTCCCAGGTACGTTTTATCACTAGTACCTGACCCAGGTAGGTTTTATCAGTAGTACCTGACCCAGGTAGGTTTTATCACTAGTACCTGACCTAGGTAGATTTTATCACTAGTACCCGACAAAGGTACGTTTTATCACTAGTACCTGACCCAGGTACGTTTTATCACTAGTACCTGACCCAGGTAGGTTTTATAACTAGTACCTGACCTAGGTAGGTTTTATCTGTAGTACCTGACCCAGGTAGGTTTTATCACTAGTACCTGACCCATGTAGGTTTTATCACTAGTACCTGACCCAGGTAGGTTTTATAACTATTACCTGACCCAGGTAGGTTTTATCAGTAGTACCCGACCCAGGTAGGTTTTATCACTAGTACCCGACCCAGGTAGGTTTTATCACTAGTACCTGACCCAGGTAGGTTTTATCACTAGTACCCGACCCAGGTAGGTTTTATAACTAGTACCTGACCCAGGTAGGTTTTATCACTAGTGCCTGACCCAGGTAGGTTTTATCACTAGTACCTGACCTAGGTAGGTTTTATCAGTAGTACCTGACCCAGGTAGGTTTTATCACTAGTACCTGACCCAGGTAGGTTTTATCACTAGTACCCGACCCAGGTAGGTTTTATCACTAGTACCTGACCCAGGTAGGTTTTATAACTAGTACCTGACCCAGGTAGGTTTTATCACTAGTACCTGACCCAGGTAGGTTTTATCAGTAGTACCTGACCCAGGTAGGTTTTATCACTAGTACCTGACCCAGGTACGTTTTATCACTAGTACCTGACCCAGGTACGTTTTATCACTAGTACCTGACCCAGGTACGTTTTATCACTAGTACCTGACCCAGGTACGTTTTATCACTAGTACCTGACCCAGGAAGGTTTTATCAGTAGTACCTGTCCCAGGAAGGTTTTATCAGTAGTACCTGTCCCAGGTTGGTTTTATCAGTAGTACCTGACCCAGGTAGGTTTTATCAGTAGTACCTGACCCAGGTAGGTTTTATCACTAGTACCTGACCTAGGTAGATTTTATCACTAGTACCCGACAAAGGTACGTTTTATCACTAGTACCTGACCCAGGTACGTTTTATCACTAGTACCTGACCCAGGTAGGTTTTATAACTAGTACCTGACCTAGGTAGGTTTTATCAGTAGTACCTGACCCAGGTAGGTTTTATTACTAGTACCTGACCCATGTAGGTTTTATCACTAGTACCTGACCCAGGTAGGTTTTATAACTAGTACCTGACCCAGGTAGGTTTTATCACTAGTACCTGACCCAGGTACATTTTATCACTAGTACCTGACCCAGGTAGGTTTTATCAGTAGTACCCGACCCAGGTAGGTTTTATCACTAGTACCTGACCCAGGTACGTTTTATCACTAGTACCTGACCCAGGTACGTTTTATCACTAGTACCTGACCCAGGTAGGTTTTATCACTAGTACCTGACCCAGGTACGTTTTATCACTAGTACCTGACCCAGGTACGTTTTATCACTAGTACCTGACCCAGGAAGGTTTTATCAGTAGTACCTGTCCCAGGAAGGTTTTATCAGTAGTACCTGTCCCAGGTAGGTTTTATCAGTAGTACCTGACCCAGGTAGGTTTTATCAGTAGTACCTGACCCAGGTAGGTTTTATCACTAGTACCTGACCTAGGTAGATTTTATCACTAGTACCCGACAAAGGTACGTTTTATCACTAGTACCTGACCCAGGTACGTTTTATCACTAGTACCTGACCCAGGTAGGTTTTATAACTAGTACCTGACCTAGGTAGGTTTTATCAGTAGTACCTGACCCAGGTAGGTTTTATTACTAGTACCTGACCCATGTAGGTTTTATCACTAGTACCTGACCCAGGTAGGTTTTATAACTAGTACCTGACCCAGGTAGGTTTTATCAGTAGTACCTCACCCAGGTAGGTTTTATCAGTAGTACCCGACCCAGGTAGGTTTTATCACTAGTACCTGACCCAGGTAGGTTTTATCAGTTGTACCTTAACCAGGTACGTTTTATCACTAGTTCCTGACCCAGGTAGGTTTTATCACTAGTACCTGACCCAGGTGCGTTTTATCACTAGTACCTGACCCAGGTAGGTTTTATCACTAGTACCCGACCCAGGTGGGTTTTATCACTAGTACCCGACCCAGGTAGGTTTTATCAGTAGTACCTGACCCAGGTAGGTTTTACAACTAGTACCTGACCCAGGTAGGTTTTATCACTAGTACCTGACCCAGGTACGTTTTATCACTAGTACCTGACCCAGGTAGGTTTTATAACTAGTACCTGACCCAGGTAGGTTTTATCACTAGTACCTGACCCAGGTACGTTTTATCACTAGTACCTGACCCAGGTAGGTTTTATCACTAGTACCTGACCCAGGAAGGTTTTATCAGTAGTACCTGTCCCAGGTACGTTTTATCACTAGTACCTGACCCAGGTAGGTTTTATCAGTAGTACCTGACCCAGGTAGGTTTTATCACTAGTACCTGACCTAGGTAGATTTTATCACTAGTACCCGACAAAGGTACGTTTTATCACTAGTACCTGACCCAGGTACGTTTTATCACTAGTACCTGACCCAGGTAGGTTTTATAACTAGTACCTGACCTAGGTAGGTTTTATCAGTAGTACCTGACCCAGGTAGGTTTTATTACTAGTACCTGACCCATGTAGGTTTTATCACTAGTACCTGACCCAGGTAGGTTTTATAACTAGTACCTGACCCAGGTAGGTTTTATCAGTAGTACCTGACCCAGGTAGGTTTTATCAGTAGTACCTGACCCAGGTAGGTTTTTTCACTAGTACCTGACCCAGGTAGGTTTTATTACTAGTACCCGACCCAGGTAGGTTTTATCACTAGTACCTGACCCAGGTAGGTTTTATCACTAGTACCCGACCCAGGTAGGTTTTATCACTAGTACCTGACCCAGGTAGGTTTTATAACTAGTACCTGACCCAGGTAGGTTTTATCACTAGTACCTGACCCAGGTAGGTTTTTTCACTAGTACCTGACCCAGGTAGGTTTTATTACTAGTACCCGACCCAGGTAGGTTTTATCACTAGTACCTGACCCAGGTAGGTTTTATCACTAGTACCCGACCCAGGTAGGTTTTATCACTAGTACCTGACCCAGGTAGGTTTTATAAGTAGTACCTGACCCAGGTAGGTTTTATCACTAGTACCTGACCCAGGTAGTTTTTATCAGTTGTACCTTACCCAGGTATGTTTTATCAGTTGTACCTTACCCAGGTATGTTTTATCACTAGTTCCTGACCCAGGTAGGTTTTATCACTAGTACCTGACCCAGGTAGGTTTTATCAGTTGTACCTTAACCAGGTACGTTTTATCACTAGTTCCTGACCCAGGTAGGTTTTATCACTAGTACCTGACCCAGGTGCGTTTTATCACTAGTACCTGACCCAGGTAGGTTTTATCACTAGTACCCGACCCAGGTAGGTTTTATCACTAGTACCCGACCCAGGTAGGTTTTATCAGTAGTACCTGACCCAGGTAGGTTTTACAACTAGTACCTGACCCAGGTAGGTTTTATCACTAGTACCTGACCCAGGTACGTTTTATCACTAGTACCTGACCCAGGTAGGTTTTATAACTAGTACCTGACCCAGGTAGGTTTTATCACTAGTACCTGACCCAGGTAGGTTTTATCACTAGTACCTGACCCAGGTACGTTTTATCACTAGTACCCGACCCAGGTAGGTTTTATCACTAGTACCTGACCCAGGTACGTTTTATCACTAGTACCTGACCCAGGTACGTTTTATCACTAGTACCTGACCCAGGTAGGTTTTATCACTAGTACCTGACCCAGGTACGTTTTATCACTAGTACCTGACCCAGGTAGGTTTTATCACTAGTACCTGACCCAGGAAGGTTTTATCAGTAGTACCAGTCCCAGGTACGTTTTATCACTAGTACCTGACCCAGGTAGGTTTTATCAGTAGTACCTGACCCAGGTAGGTTTTATCACTAGTACCTGACCTAGGTAGATTTTATCACTAGTACCCGACAAAGGTACGTTTTATCACTAGTTCCTGACCCAGGTAGGTTTTATCACTAGTACCTGACCCAGGTGCGTTTTATCACTAGTACCTGACCCAGGTAGGTTTTATCACTAGTACCCGACCCAGGTAGGTTTTATCACTAGTACAATACCCAGGTAGGTTTTATCACTAGTACCTGACCTAGGTAGGTTTAATCACTAGTACCTGACCCAGGTAGGTTTTATCAGTAGTACCTGACCCAGGTAGGTTTTATCAGTAGTACCTGACCCAGGTAGGTTTTATCAGTAGTACCTGACCCAGGTAGGTTTTACAACTAGTACCTGACCCAGGTAGGTTTTATAACTAGTACCTGACCCAGGTAGGTTTTATCACTAGTACCTGACCCAGGTACGTTTTATCACTAGTACCTGACCCAGGTAGGTTTTATCAGTAGTACCCGACCCAGGTAGGTTTTATCACTAGTACCTGACCCAGGTACGTTTTATCACTAGTACCTGACCCAGGTACGTTTTATCACTAGTACCTGACCCAGGTAGGTTTTATCACTAGTACCTGACCCAGGTACGTTTTATCACTAGTACCTGACCCAGGTAGGTTTTATCACTAGTACCTGACCCAGGAAGGTTTTATCAGTAGTACCTGTCCCAGGTACGTTTTATCACTAGTACCTGACCCAGGTAGGTTTTATCAGTAGTACCTGACCCAGGTAGGTTTTATCACTAGTACCTGACCTAGGTAGATTTTATCACTAGTACCCGACAAAGGTACGTTTTATCACTAGTACCTGACCCAGGTACGTTTTATCACTAGTACCTGACCCAGGTAGGTTTTATAACTAGTACCTGACCTAGGTAGGTTTTATCTGTAGTACCTGACCCAGGTAGGTTTTATCACTAGTACCTGACCCATGTAGGTTTTATCACTAGTACCTGACCCAGGTAGGTTTTATAACTATTACCTGACCCAGGTAGGTTTTATCAGTAGTACCTGACCCAGGTAGGTTTTATCAGTAGTACCTGACCCAGGTAGGTTTTATCACTAGTACCTGACCCAGGTAGGTTTTATCACTAGTACCCGACCCAGGTAGGTTTTATCACTAGTACCTGACCCAGGTAGGTTTTATAACTAGTACCTGACCCAGGTAGGTTTTATCACTAGTACCTGACCCAGGTACGTTTTATCACTAGTACCTGACCCAGGTAGGTTTTATCAGTAGTACCTGACCCAGGTAGGTTTTATCACTAGTACCTGACCCAGGTACGTTTTATCACTAGTACCTGACCCAGGTACGTTTTATCACTAGTACCTGACCCAGGTAGGTTTTATCACTAGTACCTGACCCAGGTACGTTTTATCACTAGTACCTGACCCAGGTACGTTTTATCACTAGTACCTGACCCAGGAAGGTTTTATCAGTAGTACCTGTCCCAGGAAGGTTTTATCAGTAGTACCTGTCCCAGGTTGGTTTTATCAGTAGTACCTGACCCAGGTAGGTTTTATCAGTAGTACCTGACCCAGGTAGGTTTTATCACTAGTACCTGACCTAGGTAGATTTTATCACTAGTACCCGACAAAGGTACGTTTTATCACTAGTACCTGACCCAGGTACGTTTTATCACTAGTACCTGACCCAGGTAGGTTTTATAACTAGTACCTGACCTAGGTAGGTTTTATCAGTAGTACCTGACCCAGGTAGGTTTTATTACTAGTACCTGACCCATGTAGGTTTTATCACTAGTACCTGACCCAGGTAGGTTTTATAACTAGTACCTGACCCAGGTAGGTTTTATCACTAGTACCTGACCCAGGTACGTTTTATCACTAGTACCTGACCCAGGTAGGTTTTATCAGTAGTACCCGACCCAGGTAGGTTTTATCACTAGTACCTGACCCAGGTACGTTTTATCACTAGTACCTGACCCAGGTAGGTTTTATCACTAGTACCTGACCCAGGTACGTTTTATCACTAGTACCTGACCCAGGTACGTTTTATCACTAGCACCTGACCCAGGAAGGTTTTATCAGTAGTACCTGTCCCAGGAAGGTTTTATCAGTAGTACCTGTCCCAGGTAGGTTTTATCAGTAGTACCTGACCCAGGTAGGTTTTATCAGTAGTACCTGACCCAGGTAGGTTTTATCACTAGTACCTGACCTAGGTAGATTTTATCACTAGTACCCGACAAAGGTACGTTTTATCACTAGTACCTGACCCAGGTACGTTTTATCACTAGTACCTGACCCAGGTAGGTTTTATAACTAGTACCTGACCTAGGTAGGTTTTATCAGTAGTACCTGACCCAGGTAGGTTTTATTACTAGTACCTGACCCATGTAGGTTTTATCACTAGTACCTGACCCAGGTAGGTTTTATAACTAGTACCTGACCCAGGTAGGTTTTATCAGTAGTACCTCACCCAGGTAGGTTTTATCACTAGTACCCGACCCAGGTAGGTTTTATCACTAGTACCTGACCCAGGTAGGTTTTATCACTAGTACCTGACCCAGGTAGGTTTTATCAGTAGTACCTTACCCAGGTAGGTTTTATTACTAGTACCTGACCCAGGTAGGTTTTATCAGTAGTACCTGACCCAGGTAGGTTTTATAACTAGTACCTGACCCAGGTAGGTTTTATCACTAGTACCTGACTCAGGTAGGTTTTATCACTAGTACCTGACCCAGGTAGGTTTTATCAGTAGTACCTCACCCAGGTAGGTTTTATCAGTAGTACCCGACCCAGGTAGGTTTTATCACTAGTACCTGACCCAGGTAGGTTTTATCACTAGTACCTGACCCAGGTAGGTTTTATCAGTAGTACCTTACCCAGGTAGGTTTTATCACTAGTACCTGACCCAGGTAGGTTTTATCAGTAGTACCTGACCCAGGTAGGTTTTATAACTAGTACCTGACCCAGGTAGGTTTTATCACTAGTACCTGACCCAGGTAGGTTTTATCACTAGTACCTGACCCAGGTAGGTTTTATCACAAGTACCTGACCCAGGTAGGTTTTATCACTAGTACCTGACCCAGGTAGGTTTTATCACTAGTACCCGACCCAGGTAGGTTTTATCACTAGTACCTGACCCAGGTAGGTTTTATAAGTAGTACCTGACCCAGGTAGGTTTTATCACTAGTACCTGACCCAGGTAGTTTTTATCAGTTGTACCTTACCCAGGTATGTTTTATCAGTTGTACCTTACCCAGGTATGTTTTATCACTAGTTCCTGACCCAGGTAGGTTTTATCACTAGTACCTGACCCAGGTAGGTTTTATCAGTTGTACCTTAACCAGGTACGTTTTATCACTAGTTCCTGACCCAGGTAGGTTTTATCACTAGTACCTGACCCAGGTGCGTTTTATCACTAGTACCTGACCCAGGTAGGTTTTATCACTAGTACCCGACCCAGGTAGGTTTTATCACTAGTACCCGACCCAGGTAGGTTTTATCAGTAGTACCTGACCCAGGTAGGTTTAACAACTAGTACCTGACCCAGGTAGGTTTTATCACTAGTACCTGACCCAGGTACGTTTTATCACTAGTACCTGACCCAGGTAGGTTTTATAACTAGTACCTGACCCAGGTAGGTTTTATCACTAGTACCTGACCCAGGTAGGTTTTATCACTAGTACCTGACCCAGGTACGTTTTATCACTAGTACCCGACCCAGGTAGGTTTTATCACTAGTACCTGACCCAGGTACGTTTTATCACTAGTACCTGACCCAGGTACGTTTTATCACTAGTACCTGACCCAGGTAGGTTTTATCACTAGTACCTGACCCAGGTACGTTTTATCACTAGTACCTGACCCAGGTAGGTTTTATCACTAGTACCTGACCCAGGAAGGTTTTATCAGTAGTACCTGTCCCAGGTACGTTTTATCACTAGTACCTGACCCAGGTAGGTTTTATCAGTAGTACCTGACCCAGGTAGGTTTTATCACTAGTACCTGACCTAGGTAGATTTTATCACTAGTACCCGACAAAGGTACGTTTTATCACTAGTTCCTGACCCAGGTAGGTTTTATCACTAGTACCTGACCCAGGTGCGTTTTATCACTAGTACCTGACCCAGGTAGGTTTTATCACTAGTACCCGACCCAGGTAGGTTTTATCACTAGTACAATACCCAGGTAGGTTTTATCAGTAGTGCCTGACCCAGGTAGGTTTTACAACTAGTACCTGACCCAGGTAGGTTTTATCACTAGTACCTGACCCAGGTACGTTTTATCACTAGTACCTGACCCAGGTAGGTTTTATAACTAGTACCTGACCCAGGTAGGTTTTATCACTAGTACCTGACCCAGGTACGTTTTATCAGTAGTACCTGACCCAGGTAGGTTTTATCAGTAGTACCCGACCCAGGTAGGTTTTATCACTAGTACCTGACCCAGGTACGTTTTATCACTAGTACCTGACCCAGGTACGTTTTATCACTAGTACCTGACCCAGGTAGGTTTTATCACTAGTACCTGACCCAGGTACGTTTTATCACTAGTACCTGACCCAGGTAGGTTTTATCACTAGTACCTGACCCAGGAAGGTTTTATCAGTAGTACCTGTCCCAGGTACGTTTTATCACTAGTACCTGACCCAGGTAGGTTTTATCAGTAGTACCTGACCCAGGTAGGTTTTATCACTAGTACCTGACCTAGGTAGATTTTATCACTAGTACCCGACAAAGGTACGTTTTATCACTAGTACCTGACCCAGGTACGTTTTATCACTAGTACCTGACCCAGGTAGGTTTTATAACTAGTACCTGACCCAGGTAGGTTTTATCTGTAGTACCTGACCCAGGTAGGTTTTATCACTAGTACCTGACCCATGTAGGTTTTATCACTAGTACCTGACCCAGGTAGGTTTTATAACTATTACCTGACCCAGGTAGGTTTTATCAGTAGTACCTGACCCAGGTAGGTTTTATCAGTAGTACCCGACCCAGGTAGGTTTTATCACTAGTGCCTGACCCAGGTAGGTTTTATCACTAGTACCTGACCTAGGTAGGTTTTATCAGTAGTACCTGACCCAGGTAGGTTTTATCACTAGTACCCGACCCAGGTAGGTTTTATCACTAGTACCTGACCCAGGTAGGTTTTATAAGTAGTACCTGACCCAGGTAGGTTTTATCACTAGTACCTGACCCAGGTAGTTTTTATCAGTTGTACCTTACCCAGGTATGTTTTATCAGTTGTACCTTACCCAGGTATGTTTTATCACTAGTTCCTGACCCAGGTAGGTTTTATCACTAGTACCTGACCCAGGTAGGTTTTATCAGTTGTACCTTAACCAGGTACGTTTTATCACTAGTTCCTGACCCAGGTAGGTTTTATCACTAGTACCTGACCCAGGTGCGTTTTATCACTAGTACCTGACCCAGGTAGGTTTTATCACTAGTACCCGACCCAGGTAGGTTTTATCACTAGTACCCGACCCAGGTAGGTTTTATCAGTAGTACCTGACCCAGGTAGGTTTAACAACTAGTACCTGACCCAGGTAGGTTTTATCACTAGTACCTGACCCAGGTACGTTTTATCACTAGTACCTGACCCAGGTAGGTTTTATAACTAGTACCTGACCCAGGTAGGTTTTATCACTAGTACCTGACCCAGGTAGGTTTTATCACTAGTACCTGACCCAGGTACGTTTTATCACTAGTACCCGACCCAGGTAGGTTTTATCACTAGTACCTGACCCAGGTACGTTTTATCACTAGTACCTGACCCAGGTACGTTTTATCACTAGTACCTGACCCAGGTAGGTTTTATCACTAGTACCTGACCCAGGTACGTTTTATCACTAGTACCTGACCCAGGTAGGTTTTATCACTAGTACCTGACCCAGGAAGGTTTTATCAGTAGTACCTGTCCCAGGTACGTTTTATCACTAGTACCTGACCCAGGTAGGTTTTATCAGTAGTACCTGACCCAGGTAGGTTTTATCACTAGTACCTGACCTAGGTAGATTTTATCACTAGTACCCGACAAAGGTACGTTTTATCACTAGTTCCTGACCCAGGTAGGTTTTATCACTAGTACCTGACCCAGGTGCGTTTTATCACTAGTACCTGACCCAGGTAGGTTTTATCACTAGTACCCGACCCAGGTAGGTTTTATCACTAGTACAATACCCAGGTAGGTTTTATCAGTAGTGCCTGACCCAGGTAGGTTTTACAACTAGTACCTGACCCAGGTAGGTTTTATCACTAGTACCTGACCCAGGTACGTTTTATCACTAGTACCTGACCCAGGTAGGTTTTATAACTAGTACCTGACCCAGGTAGGTTTTATCACTAGTACCTGACCCAGGTACGTTTTATCAGTAGTACCTGACCCAGGTAGGTTTTATCAGTAGTACCCGACCCAGGTAGGTTTTATCAGTAGTACCCGACCCAGGTAGGTTTTATCACTAGTACCTGACCCAGGTACGTTTTATCACTAGTACCTGACCCAGGTACGTTTTATCACTAGTACCTGACCCAGGTAGGTTTTATCACTAGTACCTGACCCAGGTACGTTTTATCACTAGTACCTGACCCAGGTAGGTTTTATCACTAGTACCTGACCCAGGAAGGTTTTATCAGTAGTACCTGTCCCAGGTACGTTTTATCACTAGTACCTGACCCAGGTAGGTTTTATCAGTAGTACCTGACCCAGGTAGGTTTTATCACTAGTACCTGACCTAGGTAGATTTTATCACTAGTACCCGACAAAGGTACGTTTTATCACTAGTACCTGACCCAGGTACGTTTTATCACTAGTACCTGACCCAGGTAGGTTTTATAACTAGTACCTGACCTAGGTAGGTTTTATCTGTAGTACCTGACCCAGGTAGGTTTTATCACTAGTACCTGACCCATGTAGGTTTTATCACTAGTACCTGACCCAGGTAGGTTTTATAACTATTACCTGACCCAGGTAGGTTTTATCAGTAGTACCTGACCCAGGTAGGTTTTATCAGTAGTACCCGACCCAGGTAGGTTTTATCACTAGTACCTGACCCAGGTAGGTTTTATCACTAGTACCTGACCCAGGTAGGTTTTATCAGTAGTACCTTACCCAGGTAGGTTTTATCACTAGTACCTGACCCAGGTAGGTTTTATCAGTAGTACCTGACCCAGGTAGGTTTTATAACTAGTACCTGACCCAGGTAGGTTTTATCACTAGTACCTGACCCAGGTAGGTTTTATCACTAGTACCTGACCCAGGTAGGTTTTTTCACTAGTACCTGACCCAGGTAGGTTTTATTACTAGTACCCGACCCAGGTAGGTTTTATCACTAGTACCTGACCCAGGTAGGTTTTATCACTAGTACCCGACCCAGGTAGGTTTTATCACTAGTACCTGACCCAGGTAGGTTTTATCACTAGTACCCGACCCAGGTAGGTTTTATAACTAGTACCTGACCCAGGTAGGTTTTATCACTAGTGCCTGACCCAGGTAGGTTTTATCACTAGTACCTGACCTAGGTAGGTTTTATCAGTAGTACCTGACCCAGGTAGGTTTTATCACTAGTACCTGACCCAGGTAGGTTTTATCACTAGTACCCGACCCAGGTAGGTTTTATCACTAGTACCTGACCCAGGTAGGTTTTATAACTAGTACCTGACCCAGGTAGGTTTTATCACTAGTACCTGACCCAGGTACGTTTTATCACTAGTACCTGACCCAGGTAGGTTTTATCAGTAGTACCCGACCCAGGTAGGTTTTATCACTAGTACCTGACCCAGGTACGTTTTATCACTAGTACCTGACCCAGGTAGGTTTTATCACTAGTACCTGACCCAGGTAGGTTTTATCACTAGTACCTGACCCAGGTACGTTTTATCACTAGTACCTGACCCAGGTACGTTTTATCACTAGTACCTGACCCAGGAAGGTTTTATCAGTAGTACCTGTCCCAGGAAGGTTTTATCAGTAGTACCTGTCCCAGGTTGGTTTTATCAGTAGTACCTGACCCAGGTAGGTTTTATCAGTAGTACCTGACCCAGGTAGGTTTTATCACTAGTACCTGACCTAGGTAGATTTTATCACTAGTACCCGACAAAGGTACGTTTTATCACTAGTACCTGACCCAGGTACGTTTTATCACTAGTACCTGACCCAGGTAGGTTTTATAACTAGTACCTGACCTAGGTAGGTTTTATCAGTAGTACCTGACCCAGGTAGGTTTTATTACTAGTACCTGACCCATGTAGGTTTTATCACTAGTACCTGACCCAGGTAGGTTTTATAACTAGTACCTGACCCAGGTAGGTTTTATCACTAGTACCTGACCCAGGTACGTTTTATCACTAGTACCTGACCCAGGTAGGTTTTATCAGTAGTACCCGACCCAGGTAGGTTTTATCACTAGTACCTGACCCAGGTACGTTTTATCACTAGTACCTGACCCAGGTACGTTTTATCACTAGTACCTGACCCAGGTAGGTTTTATCACTAGTACCTGACCCAGGTACGTTTTATCACTAGTACCTGACCCAGGTACGTTTTATCACTAGTACCTGACCCAGGAAGGTTTTATCAGTAGTACCTGTCCCAGGAAGGTTTTATCAGTAGTACCTGTCCCAGGTAGGTTTTATCAGTAGTACCTGACCCAGGTAGGTTTTATCAGTAGTACCTGACCCAGGTAGGTTTTATCACTAGTACCTGACCTAGGTAGATTTTATCACTAGTACCCGACAAAGGTACGTTTTATCACTAGTACCTGACCCAGGTACGTTTTATCACTAGTACCTGACCCAGGTAGGTTTTATAACTAGTACCTGACCTAGGTAGGTTTTATCAGTAGTACCTGACCCAGGTAGGTTTTATTACTAGTACCTGACCCATGTAGGTTTTATCACTAGTACCTGACCCAGGTAGGTTTTATAACTAGTACCTGACCCAGGTAGGTTTTATCAGTAGTACCTCACCCAGGTAGGTTTTATCAGTAGTACCCGACCCAGGTAGGTTTTATCACTAGTACCTGACCCAGGTAGGTTTTATCACTAGTACCTGACCCAGGTACGTTTTATCACTAGTACCTGACCCAGGTACGTTTTATCACTAGTACCTGACCCAGGAAGGTTTTATCAGTAGTACCTGTCCCAGGAAGGTTTTATCAGTAGTACCTGTCCCAGGTTGGTTTTATCAGTAGTACCTGACCCAGGTAGGTTTTATCAGTAGTACCTGACCCAGGTAGGTTTTATCACTAGTACCTGACCTAGGTAGATTTTATCACTAGTACCCGACAAAGGTACGTTTTATCACTAGTACCTGACCCAGGTACGTTTTATCACTAGTACCTGACCCAGGTAGGTTTTATAACTAGTACCTGACCTAGGTAGGTTTTATCAGTAGTACCTGACCCAGGTAGGTTTTATTACTAGTACCTGACCCATGTAGGTTTTATCACTAGTACCTGACCCAGGTAGGTTTTATAACTAGTACCTGACCCAGGTAGGTTTTATAACTAGTACCTGACCCAGGTACGTTTTATCACTAGTACCTGACCCAGGTAGGTTTTATCAGTAGTACCCGACCCAGGTAGGTTTTATCACTAGTACCTGACCCAGGTACGTTTTATCACTAGTACCTGACCCAGGTACGTTTTATCACTAGTACCTGACCCAGGTACGTTTTATCACTAGTACCTGACCCAGGTACGTTTTATCACTAGTACCTGACCCAGGTACGTTTTATCACTAGTACCTGACCCAGGTACGTTTTATCACTAGTACCTGACCCAGGAAGGTTTTATCAGTAGTACCTGTCCCAGGAAGGTTTTATCAGTAGTACCTGTCCCAGGTAGGTTTTATCAGTAGTACCTGACCCAGGTAGGTTTTATCAGTAGTACCTGACCCAGGTAGGTTTTATCACTAGTACCTGACCTAGGTAGATTTTATCACTAGTACCCGACAAAGGTACGTTTTATCACTAGTACCTGACCCAGGTACGTTTTATCACTAGTACCTGACCCAGGTAGGTTTTATAACTAGTACCTGACCTAGGTAGGTTTTATCAGTAGTACCTGACCCAGGTAGGTTTTATTACTAGTACCTGACCCATGTAGGTTTTATCACTAGTACCTGACCCAGGTAGGTTTTATAACTAGTACCTGACCCAGGTAGGTTTTATCAGTAGTACCTCACCCAGGTAGGTTTTATCAGTAGTACCCGACCCAGGTAGGTTTTATCACTAGTACCTGACCCAGGTAGGTTTTATCACTAGTACCTGACCCAGGTAGGTTTTATCAGTAGTACCTTACTCAGGTAGGTTTTATCACTAGTACCTGACCCAGGTAGGTTTTATCAGTAGTACCTGACCCAGGTAGGTTTTATAACTAGTACCTGACCCAGGTAGGTTTTATCACTAGTACCTGGCCCAGGTAGGTTTTATCACTAGTACCTGACCCAGGTAGGTTTTATCACAAGTACCTGACCCAGGTACGTTTTATAACTAGTACCTGACCCAGGTAGGTTTTATCACTAGTACCTGACCCAGGTAGGTTTTATCACTAGTACCTGACCCAGGTAGGTTTTATCACAAGTACCTGACCCAGGTACGTTTTATCACTAGTACCTGACCCAGGTACGTTTTATCACTAGTACCTGACCCAGGTAGGTTTTATCACTAGTACCTGACCCAGGTACGATTTATCACTAGTACCTGACCCAGGTAGATTTTATCACTAGTACCCGACCCAGGTAGGTTTTATCACTGGTACCCGACCCAGGTAGGTTTTATCACTAGTACCCGACCCAGGTAGGTTTTATCACTAGTACCCTGCCCAGGTAGGTTTTATCACTAGTACCTGACCCAGGTAGGTTTTATCACTAGTACCCGACCCAGGTAGGTTTTATCAGTAGTACCTGACCCAGGTAGGTTTTATCACTAGTACCCGACCCAGGTAGGTTTTATCACTAGTACCCTACCCAGGTAGGTTTTATCACTGGTACCTGACCAAGGTAGGTTTTATCACTAGTACCCGACCCAGGTAGGTTTTATCACTAGTACCCTACCCAGGTAGGTTTTATCACTAGTTCCTGACCCAGGTAGGTTTTATCACTAGTACCTGACCCAGGTAGGTTTTATCACTAGTACCCGACCCAGGTAGGTTTTATCACTAGTACCCGACCCAGGTATATTTTACCACTAGTACCTGACCCAGGTAGATTTTATCACTAGTTCCTGACCCGGGTAGGTTTTATCAGTAGTACCTGACCCAGGTAGGTTTTATAACTAGTACCTGACCCAGGTAGGTTTTATCAGTAGTACCTCACCCAGGTAGGTTTTATCAGTAGTACCCGACCCAGGTAGGTTTTATCACTAGTACCTGACCCAGGTAGGTTTTATCACTAGTACCTGACCCAGGTAGGTTTTATCAGTAGTACCTTACCCAGGTAGGTTTTATCACTAGTACCTGACCCAGGTAGGTTTTATCAGTAGTACCTGACCCAGGTAGGTTTTATAACTAGTACCTGACCCAGGTAGGTTTTATCACTAGTACCTGACCCAGGTAGGTTTTATCACTAGTACCTGACCCAGGTAGGTTTTATCACAAGTACCTGACCCAGGTACGTTTTATCACTAGTACCTGACCCAGGTACGTTTTATCACTAGTACCTGACCCAGGTAGGTTTTATCACTAGTACCTGACCCAGGTACGTTTTATCACTAGTACCTGACCCAGGTAGATTTTATCACTAGTACCCGACCCAGGTAGGTTTTATCACTGGTACCCGACCCAGGTAGGTTTTATCACTAGTACCCGACCCAGGTAGGTTTTATCACTAGTACCCTACCCAGGTAGGTTTTATCACTGGTACCTGACCAAGGTAGGTTTTATCACTAGTACCCGACCCAGGTAGGTTTTATCACTAGTACCCTACCCAGGTAGGTTTTATCACTAGTTCCTGACCCAGGTAGGTTTTATCACTAGTACCTGACCCAGGTAGGTTTTATCACTAGTACCCGACCCAGGTAGGTTTTATCACTAGTACCCGACCCAGGTATGTTTTACCACTAGTACCTGACCCAGGTAGGTTTTATCACTAGTTCCTGACCCGGGTAGGTTTTATCAGTAGTACCTGACCCAGGTAGGTTTTATCAGTAGTACCTGACCCAGGTAGGTTTTATCAGTAGTACCCTACCCAGGTAGGTTTTATCACTAGTTCCTGACCCAGGTAGGTTTTATCACTAGTACCCGACCCAGGTAGGTTTTATCACAAGTACCTGACCCAGGTAGGTTTTATCACTAGTACCCGACCCAGGTATGTTTTACCACTAGTACCTGACCCAGGTAGGTTTTATCACTAGTTCCTGACCCGGGTAGGTTTTATCACTAGTACCTGACCCAGGTAGGTTTTATCACTAGTACCCGACCCAGGTAGGTTTTATCACTAGTACCTGACCCAGGTAGGTTTTATCAGTAGTACCTGACCCAGGTAGGTTTTATAACTAGTACCTGACCCTGGTAGGTTTTATCAGTAGTACCTTACCCAGGTAGGTTTTATCACTAGTACCTGACCCAGGTAGGTTTTATCAGTAGTACCTTACCCAGGTAGGTTTTATCACTAGTACCTGACCCAGGTAGGTTTTATCAGTAGTACCTGACCCAGGTAGGTTTTATCAGTAGTACCTGACCCAGGTAGGTTTTATCATTAGTACCTGACCCAGGTAGGTTTTATAACTAGTACCTGACCCAGGTAGGTTTTATAACTAGTACCTGACCCAGGTAGGTTTTATCACTAGTACCTGACCCAGGTAGGTTTTATCACTAGTACCTGACCCAGGTAGGTTGTATCACTAGTACCTGACCCAGGTAGGTTTTATCAGTAGTACCCGACCCAGGTAGGTTTTATCACTAGTACCTGACCAAGGTAGGTTTATATCACTAGTACCTGACCCAGGTAGGTTTTATCAGTAGTACCCGACCCAGGTAGGTTTTATCACAAGTACCTGACCCAGGTACGTTTTATCACTAGTACCTGACCCAGGTAGGTTTTATCAGTAGTACCTGACCCAGGTAGGTTTTATCACTAGTACCTGACCCAGGTAGGTTTTATCACTAGTACCCTACCCAGGTAGGTTTTATCACTAGTACCTGACTCAGGTACGTTTTATCACTAGTACCCGACCCAGGTACGTTTTATCACTAGTACCTGACCCAGGTAGGTTTTATCACTAGTACCTGACCCAGGTAGGTTTTATCACTGGTACCCGACCCAGGTAGGTTTTATCACTAGTACCCGACCCAGGTAGGTTTTATCACTAGTACCTGACCCAGGTAGGTTTTATCACTGGTACCCGACCCAGGTAGGTTTTATCACTAGTACCCGACCCAGGTAGGTTTTATCACTAGTACCCGACCCAGGTAGGTTTTATCACTAGTACCTGACCCAGGTAGGTTTTATCACTAGTACCCGACCCAGGTAGGTTTTATCACTAGTACACTACCCAGGTAGGTTTTATCACTAGTACCCGACCCAGGTAGGTTTTATCACTAGTACCCTACCCAGGTAGGTTTTATCACTAGTACCCGACCCAGGTACGTTTTATCACTAGTACCTGACCCAGGTACGTTTTATCACTAGTACCTGACCCAGGTAGGTTTTATAACTAGTACCTGACCTAGGTAGGTTTTATCAGTAGTACCTGACCCAGGTAGGTTTTATTACTAGTACCTGACCCATGTAGGTTTTATCACTAGTACCTGACCCAGGTAGGTTTTATAACTAGTACCTGACCCAGGTAGGTTTTATCAGTAGTACCTGACCCAGGTAGGTTTTATCAGTAGTACCTGACCCAGGTAGGTTTTATCACTAGTACCTGACCCAGGTAGGTTTTATCACTAGTACCTGACCCAGGTAGGTTTTATCAGTAGTACCTTACCCAGGTAGGTTTTATCACTAGTACCTGACCCAGGTAGGTTTTATCAGTAGTACCTGACCCAGGTAGGTTTTATAACTAGTACCTGACCCAGGTAGGTTTTATCACTAGTACCTGACCCAGGTAGGTTTTATCACAAGTACCTGACCCAGGTACGTTTTATCACTAGTACCTGACCCAGGTACGTTTTATCACTAGTACCTGACCCAGGTAGGTTTTATCACTAGTACCTGACCCAGGTACGTTTTATCACTAGTACCTGACCCAGGTAGATTTTATCACTAGTACCCGACCCAGGTAGGTTTTATCACTGGTACCCGACCCAGGTAGGTTTTATCACTAGTACCCGACCCAGGTAGGTTTTATCACTAGTACCCTGCCCAGGTAGGTTTTATCACTAGTACCTGACCCAGGTAGGTTTTATCACTAGTACCCGACCCAGGTAGGTTTTATCAGTAGTACCTGACCCAGGTAGGTTTTATCACTAGTACCCGACCCAGGCAGGCTTTATCACTAGTACCCTACCCAGGTAGGTTTTATCACTGGTACCTGACCAAGGTAGGTTTTATCACTAGTACCCGACCCAGGTAGGTTTTATCACTAGTACCCTACCCAGGTAGGTTTTATCACTAGTTCCTGACCCAGGTAGGTTTTATCACTAGTACCCGACCCAGGTAGGTTTTATCACTAGTACCCGACCCAGGTAGGTTTTATCACTAGTACCCGACCCAGGTATGTTTTACCACTAGTACCTGACCCAGGTAGGTTTTATCACTAGTTCCTGACCCGGGTAGGTTTTATCAGTAGTACCTGACCCAGGTAGGTTTTATCAGTAGTACCTGACCCAGGTAGGTTTTATCAATAGTACCCGACCCAGGTAGGTTTTATCACTAGTACCCTACCCAGGTAGGTTTTATCACTAGTTCCTGACCCAGGTAGGTTTTATCACTAGTACCCGACCCAGGTAGGTTTTATCACAAGTACCTGACCCAGGTAGGTTTTATCACTAGTACCCGACCCAGGTATGTTTTACCACTAGTACCTGACCCAGGTAGGTTTTATCACTAGTTCCTGACCCGGGTAGGTTTTATCACTAGTACCTGACCCAGGTAGGTTTTATCACTAGTACCCGACCCAGGTAGGTTTTATCACTAGTACCTGACCCAGGTAGGTTTTATCAGTAGTACCTGACCCAGGTAGGTTTTATAACTAGTACCTGACCCTGGTAGGTTTTATCAGTAGTACCTTACCCAGGTAGGTTTTATCACTAGTACCTGACCCAGGTAGGTTTTATCAGTAGTACCTGACCCAGGTAGGTTTTATCACTAGTACCTGACCCAGGTAGGTTTTATCACTAGTACCTGACCCAGGTACGTTTTATCACAAGTACCTGACCCAGGTAGGTTTTATCACAAGTACCTGACCCAGGTACGTTTTATCACTAGTACCTGACCCAGGAAGGTTTTATCACTAGTACCTGACCCAGGTAGGTTTTATCACTAGTACCTGACCCAGGTAGGTTTTATCAGTAGTACCTGACCCAGGTAGGTTTTATAACTAGTACCTGACCCAGGTAGGTTTTATCACTAGTACCTGACCCAGGTAGGTTTTATCACTAGTACCTGACCCAGGTAGGTTGTATCACTAGTACCTGACCCAGGTAGGTTTTATCACTAGTACCCGACCCAGGTAGGTTTTATCACTAGTACCTGACCGAGGTAGGTTTTATCACTAGTACCTGACCCAGGTAGGTTTTATCAGTAGTACCCGACCCAGGTAGGTTTTATCACAAGTACCTGACCCAGGTACGTTTTATCACTAGTACCTGACCCAGGTAGGTTTTATCACAAGTACCTGACCCAGGTACGTTTTATCACTAGTACCTGACCCAGGTACGTTTTATCACTAGTACCCGACCCAGGTACGTTTTATCACTAGTACCCGACCCAGGTAGGTTTTATCACTAGTACCTGACCCAGGTAGGTTTTATCACTGGTACCCGACCCAGGTAGGTTTTATCACTAGTACCCGACCCAGGTAGGTTTTATCACTAGTACCCTACCCAGGTAGGTTTTATCACTAGTACCTGACTCAGGTACGTTTTATGACTAGTACCCGACCCAGGTACGTTTTATCACTAGGACCCGACCCAGGTAGGTTTTATCACTAGTACCCGACCCAGGTAGGTTTTATCACTAGTACCCGACCCAGGTAGGTTTTATCACTAGTACCTGACCCAGGTAGGTTTTATCACTGGTACCCGACCCAGGTAGGTTTTATCACTAGTACCCGACCCAGGTAGGTTTTATCACTAGTACCCGACCCAGGTAGGTTTTATCACTAGTACCTGACCCAGGTAGGTTTTATCACTAGTACCTGACCCAGGTAGGTTTTATCAGTTGTACCTTACCCAGGTATGTTTTACCACTAGTACCTGACCCAGGTACGTTTTATCACTAGTACCCGACCCAGGTACGTTTTATCACTAGTACCCGACCCAGGTAGGTTTTATCACTAGTACCTGACCCAGGTAGGTTTTATCACTGGTACCCGACCCAGGTAGGTTTTATCACTAGTACCCGACCCAGGTAGGTTTTATCACTAGTACCCTACCCAGGTAGGTTTTATCACTAGTACCTGACTCAGGTACGTTTTATGACTAGTACCCGACCCAGGTACGTTTTATCACTAGTACCCGACCCAGGTAGGTTTTATCACTAGTACCCGACCCAGGTAGGTTTTATCACTAGTACCTGACCCAGGTAGGTTTTATCACTAGTACCTGACCCAGGTAGGTTTTATCACTGGTACCCGACCCAGGTAGGTTTTATCACTAGTACCCGACCCAGGTAGGTTTTATCACTAGTACCCGACCCAGGTAGGTTTTATCACTAGTACCTGACCCAGGTAGGTTTTATCAGTTGTACCTTACCCAGGTATGTTTTATCACTAGTTCCTGACCCAGGTAGGTTTTATCACTAGTACCCTACCCAGGTAGGTTTTATCACTAGTACCCGACCCAGGTACATTCTAGCAGTCTGCTTCCTGGGTGTCAAAGGCAGCAGCAGAAACAAAAAAACAAGCTGTTTGGGGGTTTTTGTCCAAAAAACATAAATCCAGGAAACAGTTTGAGTTTTTTTTTTTTTTTTTTTTTTTTTTTGTTCTGTTTTCTTTCTTTTGTTGGGTTTTTTTTTTTGTTTTTTTTTTTTTCTCTCAAAAAATGAAAATAGTAGTCTATATTTTGTTTGATTGGTGGGTGGGACCACAAAGCCTGCCGGTGCAGTGCCCTTCAAAATAAAACTCTGCTCAGCCTGGCATGGTGAAACTAACTTTAATCGTATAAAATAATATTACCTTATCACGTATTGTAAGAACATAAAATGTGTCATACGTGATAGTTTTATCTTTAATAAATAGGTGTGAAACGTATACATGATAGTTTATTGTAAAAACGTGAAACAATTCATTTTATAATGTATTTCATTCAAATCTCGTCAAGCAGAAAGGTTTCTCTTTTGGAAAATGAATTTTGGATTTTTGTACAGAGGACTGTGGGGGAGATCAACAACAGCTGAGTCCGTGACGCGGCACACACTCCCTGTTCACTGTTGGGGCGAGCAGAAAGAAGCGGTTTCAGCCGGCTGTGACATCGGTCTGAGTGGACTGGGTCAGCCTCAGCGCTGTTTCCTTTGTTTACATTCTTACTGTCGGCGTATTTCCAGTGGTTCTGTTGGGTCTGCTAAAGACGTGGGACCTGGTTTGTTCAAAAACTTGGGCTCTCGGCTCTAAAATATAAGACACCCGGTTCAGGGTTTCGTTCAGTCCAAGTGTGCGTGAAGCAAAACCAGCAGTTATCGAAGAGACACAGCGGTTCAGTGCCTTTAGTTCCCTCCAGTTGCAAACATTCATTCATTTTCTAAACCACTGAATCCACTTCAGGGTTGCGTGGAAGCTGGAGCCTATCCTAGCTTGCTTTGGTAACCCAACATCATGTCTCTGGACGGTGGGAGGAAGCCGGAAAACCTCCTCACCCCAGCCGAGGACCAGATCGAACCAGCAACTTTCTTGCTGTGAGGCCACAGTGCTAACCACCGCGCAGCCCTCCAGCTGTAAAATTTTGTTACTCATACTCTGTGTGCATGCGTGCAGCGATGCGTCCGTTTTTTTGTTTCTTCCACAAAATGAATTTCCTGCTTTTTTGTTTTCAAAACAAAAAAAGGAGAAAGAGCTTGTATTATTGTTTCTGCTGGTGCCTTTTACATCCAGGAAAAAGACTGATGAAACGTACCTCGGTTGTTATGCTCAGCTTCTTTTTTGTTTCTTGTTTAGACACACAGTTGGCACCAGGGCATCATGCCCATTAACATCTAATTATGGCTAGAAATTAACTCAGACTGTGTACATTGAATATCAAGGAGAGTAACTCGCCAATTAAAAGAAAAAAAGGTGGTGTTGGCCTTGAAAAAGAGTGCGTAGATATAGTGTTGTTACAAGAGACGCACCGAAATGACACTGAACATGTTAAACTGCGACAGTGTGGCTTTGAGCACACATTCTTCTCCTCATTCACAAGCAAAAACTGGGGGGTGGCGGTTCTTGTTTCATGTTAAATAATCTGTACCTTTTAAACTTACAGACTGTACTAAAGACACTCATGGCAGATATATGCTTATCAGAGCTTATTAGCTGTTATTCATGAGAAGGAATTCACCGTAGTTTCACAGCTATTTTAAGTTAAAGGGGGACCAGCCTGATGGAGGTCTGGACAGAGCTAATGAGCTGAACATATTCTTCAACAGGTTCAGTTCACCCCCTACCTCCAGCCCAACAGACCACACACCCTCCATAAGCCCACTGCTTTCCTGTCACGCCTCCAATCTGTCACCCTGCAGCTCAGTCATGGACCAGAACACAGCTTCATCTCCCTCCACATCAGGACATCCTGAGACCTCCACCTTGTTTGTCTCCTGCAATCAGGTTAAGAAGCAACTTGAGAAACTGAACCAGAACAAGGCTGCAGGTCCAGATGGTGTCAGTCCCAGAGTTCTCAAGACCTGCTCAGAACAACTATGTCCGATTCTCCAGCACCTTTTCAACACCAGTCTGAGACAAAATAGAGTCCCAGTGCTGTGGAAAACCTCCTGCCTTGTTCCAGTGCCTAAAAAAACCCAACCAGCTGAACCAAGTGACTACAGACCAGTTGCCCTGACATCTCACATCATGAAAGTCCTGGAGAGACTCTTACTGGCTCAACAGAGAATCAACAAACTGATCCAGAAAGCTGCTTCTGTGCTTGGAGTAACTCTGGAGCCGCTGGAGCTGATTGTCCAAAGAAGAATGCTGCACAAGCTGATGAAGATGATGGAGGATTCTTCACACCCTCTCCACAACACAGTGATGAAACAACAAAGTGTGTTCAATGAGAGGCTTCTTCAGGTCCGATGTAAGACTGAAAGATACAGAAGATCATTCCTGCCAGCAGCCATCAGCCTCCGGAACAAGGCCTCCTCTAGTTATTATTATTATATACTACAATATTGGATTTCCCTTTGGGGATTAATAAAGTATTTTTCTTTTTTTTTTTTTCATTTCATTCATTTTCATTTCATCTCATTTCATTCATAGGAAATGTGTATTGGCCTCCAGGTCACCACTTTACTTTTCTGACAGAGTTAGGACCAAAACCTGCAGGTTTACCATTAAAAAATATTATTATGGAGGTGACTTTTTGTCTAATGTTGTCTAATGAATCCATTGATTTATAGGCTCCCTATTGACCCCCTTTCTGTCCCGAAACAAACTAAACAGGTTTCTGCTCCTATTGAGGAAGTGGGCTTTCTGGATGTGTGGAGAATACACTTTCTTTTCCAATACACATAAATGTCATACAAGTATTTACTTTTTTGTTCCTAAATATATGCTAAATCAGGTAATCTCGTGTAAAATTGGACATATTGTATCTGATCATGCACCAGTTTATCTGGACATTGCACCTGAAAACTTTAGATAACAGACTAAATACTGGAGGTTGAATCTCTTTATTCTTAAAGATGAAGCATTTGTGGAGTGTTTCACAATAGAATTCAGTCATTTTCTTACTGTTAGCCCACCCACTGCTAGTGACCCATCATTGCTCTGGGGCACAGCTAAGGCCTTTAGTCGGGGACTAATAATTTCCAATACGTCCGGTAAAAAGCGGAAAGCTGAACAAACAGGTATACTGGAAAAGAAGCTCAGTATTTTGGAAACATATCACGTTAGAAATCCAAGTAGAAGGAGCTCAATGCCATCCGATGCTCACTCAATACTTTATTGACACAAACTGCAGCAAATAATGTTAAATTTGAAAAGCAAAAGTTGTTTGAGCACAAAGACAAACTGGACAAATATTTATCTTAAAACAGAAAAGGCTTCCCGAACCATTGTCTCCATTTCTGTCAGCAATGGCTGCTGCTCTAGTAATCCAAATTGAATAAATGCTGTTTTTCTGGAATTCTATAAGACTTTGTACACATCAGAGCTAAGTGACAATGCTCAATAATTAATGAAACCAATATACCACTGTTTGAAAAAAATTAAGCAGGACCTTAAGCATTGGAATTGCCTTCCTGTGTCATGGTTGGGTCAACCTCACTCCTAAAAATAAACATCCTTTTTTGTTCCCTTTATCCAAAGAGAAGTATTCTAATTTTGTTCTCCTACAAGCAAATCCAAAAGATAAAGGCTGGTTTAGCTCCTTTATATTGAATAAAAAGAGGGCTCTCCTAAAAATGTCAATGTTACAGCTCCCTCGTCATTTGGGAGGTTTAAACCTCCCAGATCTTAGAAAATATCAGCTGAGTTCTCGTTTGCTTTATGTTAGAGAATGGGTTGTACAAATTCATCTGTAGTTTGGTTGGACTTAGAAGCTTTACAGTGTACATGTCCCTTGTTAAACTAGCTCTTTTTGAAAGACATGAAAATGGTTTAAAAAATACTTAATCCAATAGCAATCAATACGGCTAGAGTCTGGAGTAGTACAGCGCATTGAAGGGAGAGTTGTGAAAACATCCGGACATGTCTGTCCCCAACAGTAGACAACCCAGACTTTCTCTTGGATAAACTAGATTTGGGTTTAGAAACTGGATTTCTAAGAGTATTTCTTCTGTTGGTTGTCTGTTCTTTGGTTCTTTTGTCATTTACTCAGATTATGCAAAAATTTCAAATAAAGAAGAATATCTTTCTGTTTTTCAGATAAGGAACTTTATGGAAAAAGAAATGTTAGTTAATGGCACTAAGCTTTTGAGGTTGAAAAACTGCTTAGCTGTACATGGGAAGTTGCACTTGGTATGTGTTATAAAATATTGAATACACATTGTGAGAGTGCTCCTCATTCACAAGCACAGGCATGTGACCCAGGACATGGTGTTATGGTTGCAATGTAGCTGCCCATGAACATAAAGGTTGTCCACCAAGACGACCACACGAGCTCCTTTGTCCAGAAGTTGCGCCTTATTTCCTGTTTTCACTTCGTACACCACTTGTAGTCATTACTGCTATACGCAGTTTTATAAAGAGGCCCCAGATCAGGAACCACTACAAGTACGGATGAGCCAGAACTCCAGGTTTGATGTCCACCAGTATCAAGTAGAACCTGGTTATGACAACAGTGTTGGAAATTCAGCATAAATTCTTCTTCTTTTTTCAGATGGTCATGATGGAAACAGGACAAGCACAAATAGATGAAGCAGGGACACTTGAGCAGACAAACACTCAGGCACTATTTAGTAATCTGAAGAAGTACAAAGAATTCTGATGTTCACCATCATGTACTTTGCTGACTGACTGCATGATCCTGATCATTTCTGCTGTTTCAGTTCCAGATTCGGTCTCAGCTCTGTCCATGTCCAGTGACAGCAGCACACTGCAGCTCAGCTGGTCACCCCCCAAAGGTGACTGGGAAAACTACAACGTCTTGCTGATGAATGACTCTGAGGTTCTGGTGAACCGGACCATCAGTAAACACAGCAAGAAGCTGGCCCTCCCTGTGGATAGTCTGGGCCTGGTACCAGGACGCCTCTACACTGTAGAACTCACAGTGTACAGTGGGATTCTGGGGAACACAGCCCGCTGCAGCAACCGACTTGGTCAGTCATCATTTTAACTGTTTTCATTGACTGTAAACTCCAAAGTTCCCAGTCCAGTCCAAATCGTAGACAGAAGCAGAACCGGGAAAGAACAACAAAAATTCCTATTGGAAACAGTTTGGTTGTGCCATTTTAGAAAAATTCCCAAATTTTCAGGAAAATTATTTAACAAAGAAAAATGCTTGATGCCTGATTTTACAGGAACACCTGGACAGGTTGCCAGTCCATTACAGAGCCACCCAGAGAGACAACCATTCATTCACACTCACTCCAGGAGAACATTTGGAGTAACCCGTTTAACCTAACATGCATGTCTTTGCAGACATATGGAGAACATGCAAACTCCACACAGAAAGGCTGACATTTAACCCCCCCCCCAAATCAGCAACCTTCTTGCTGTGAGACTTGTGTCCCATTGTGGGCCTGGGCTTTGTAAAACCTAAATATTGCAATGAAAAGTGCAATAACAAACAGGCAGATTTGTCAAAATGGCAAAAATGACATGGAAACATTTCCTCAAAATATGTGCACTGCACATCATTTAGAACTCGCTCATGAGTTTATTGTGAGATGAAAGAGACAGAAATCCTTTTACAAATGAAGAGAGCCGAATACCCGCTATCCTTGATAGCAAACAACAGCAAGTGCAGAGTTATCCAAGGAATTTGAAAAAGAAATGAAGGATAAAGGCTAAAAGTTGGAGAGGAACTGTAGGAATCCTCCACAAAAACTAGAAAATCATGAAGCAATGCTATCTGGCTACCATTTAGCTAGAATAAGTTAATTACAAGAATTATGGCTTATGTGCTAAACACCATTCATTCATTCATTCTTTCATTCATTTTCTAAACCGCTTATTCCAATGCAGGGTCGCGGGGAAGCTGGAGCCTATCCCAGCTGGCTTAGGGCGACAGGCAGGGTACACCCTGGACAGCTCGCCAGTCCATCACAGGGTGTGCTAAACACCATTAAATAGAAATACCTGCAGATGTTAATAATTATAATTCATATTAATAATTTATTATTTAATATTATATAAATATTTGGGGGAAAATGTAGTGGAATGCAGTTATTCTGTAATATGTGTGATATATGTAATATATAGATGTATGCAAGGATTAATACAGACAACACTGTCCAGCTTTAACATTAATGATCTTCAATTAGCGGAAATAATGATTTGATGACCCTATCATAAAATATATGTATGGTTATGAAAAAAATTACATTTTAAAAAACCTTGATTTTTGTCTTGTCCAGCATTAAAGCAGCAGAATGATTATCTGGATGCTGTTCTGCTGGGCACATTTACTTTACCAAGAGGAGCTTTTTAGACATAATGTTCTCCTTGATATTGTGGACCTGCTGACCTCGACTCGGGACGTTGTGGGTCAGTGGAAGGAATAATTCCAAGACCTCCTCAATCCTACCAACATGTCTTCCGATGAGGAAGCAGAGCTGGGGGACTCAGGGGTGGACTCTCCTATCTCTGGTGCTGAAGTCACTGAGGTGGTCAAAAAGCTCCTTGATGGCAAGGTCCCGGGGGTGGATGAGATCCGCCCGGAGTTCCTTAAGGCTCTGGATGCTGTGGGGCTGTCCTGGCTGACAAGGCTGCCCTTTATCACTGATTCTGTTCATAACTTATATGGACAGAATTTCTAGGCGCAGCCGAGGTGTTGAGGGGATCCGACTTGGTGGCCTCAGGATTGGGTCCCTGCTTTTTGCAGATGACGTGGTCCTGTTGGCTTCATCTGGTCGTGATCTCCAGCTCTCACTTGAGCGATTCACGGCCGAGTGTGAAGCGGCTGGGATGAGAATCAGCACCTCCAAATCTGAGACCATGGTCCTCAGCCGGAATAGGGTGGATTGCCCTCTCCGGGTCGGGAGTCAGGTCCTGCCTCAAGTGGAGGAGTTTAAATATCTCGGGGTCTTGTTCACGAGTGAGGGAAGGATGGAGCGTGAGATGGACAGACGGATCGGTGCGGCGTCTGCAGTAATGCGGACTCTGCGCCGGTCTGTCGTGGTGAAGAAGGAGCTGAGCCAGAAGGCGAAGCTCTCCATTTACCAGTCGATCTACGTTCCTACCCTCACCTATGGTCATGAGCTGTGGGTCGTGACTGAAAGAAGGAGATCTCGTATACAGGCGGCTGAAATGAGTTTCCTCTGCAGGGTGGCCGGGCTCTCCCTTAGAGATAGGGTGAGGAGCTCGGTCATCCGGGAGGAGATCAGAGTAGAGCCGCTGCTCCTCCGCATCGAGAGGAACCAGTTGAGGTGGCTCGGGCATCTGGTCAGGATGCCTCCTGGACCTCCCTGGTGAGGTGTTCCAGGCACGTCCCTCTGGGAGGAGACCCCGGGGAAGACCCAGGACACGCTGGAGGGATTATATCTCTCGGCTGGCCTGGGAACGCCTCGGGATCCCCCCCGCAGAGTTGGAAAATGTGGCTGGGGAGAGGGAAGTCTGGGCTTCCCTGCTTAGGCTGCTGCCCCCGCGACCCGACTCCGGATAAGCGGCACAAAGACGAGACAAGTAGACCCAACAAATGAACATATGGAACAATTTAGGTTAACCCATTTCAGTCAGTGTGTAATGGCTAGTGAATATTGGAATCAAGACCAAGACCATAAACTGATCAGGAGATGTGTTTCTGTGATGGGGAGGAGGGTGGACACTGTGGGAGAGATCCTGGAGAGAAGGATGAGGTCTCTCATGCAGGGCATCCTGAGTAACACCAGGTACCCACTACACCAATGTCTGTCTGCTCAGAAGAGCAAGCACAGTGACAGGCTTCTCTCCCTACGGTGTAGAACGGAACGGTTCAGGAAGTCGTTCCTTCCTGCTACTATAAGACTGTATAACAGCTCAGTCTGATCATGTGCACTTTTTATTACTATTGATAGTAACTTTTAACTTTTTAACCTGTACTGAATGTGAATTTGTGTGAATGTACAGCTGCTGGACACTTGAATTTCCCCTATGGGGGATTAATAAAGTATCTATCTATCTATCTATCTATCTATCTATCTATCTATCTATCTATCTAGACCAGAGCTACTTGATTGACAATATATTTAATAGTGATGATCTTCTTGAAACTTCGGGAATGAAGGATTGCCAAGAAAAAAAAACTGCCAAACAGAGAAGACCGGATGCCAACGTGAATATGCTCAAGGGAAAATGTGTAAATCTTGACACACTCACATGTGAGCTGAAGAAGCGTCTAGAATCGGAAAAGAATCCAAGTCTTGAGCAAGGTTTGAGCAATCCCAGAGGGGCCAGAGGCAGAAAGCGCAGTCAGGTTCAGATCCAGATTCAGAGCAGGTCATATCAGTCCAGGAGGGGCCAAAGACAGGAAGCAGTTACAAAACCAGGCTAGAGACAGGAGTTAATGCTGACCAGCAGATCATCTGGCAGAGTACTGAGGGTTGCATGGTGTTTAAGAAGGGAGTGGAAAAGGTGAAGAAGATTTGAGTTGATTGATGATAATTGCAGTGAGTAGGAAGCATACGTAAAAAAGGCAGGAGTCGGCGAGGCAGACCAGAACCATGACACAGTGAGCTCCATGAAGCTTTCAGCACATGCACAACAGTAAAGCACCAGGTCCAGATGGTTACCAGCTGAATTCTCCAAAGTATTCTGGACAACACTGGCTCCCACTTTTTACAACATGGTATTAGAAATAAAGGACAAATAAACAATACCCTCCAATATGATCTTAGCTAATATTTCAGTACTATTAAAAGCAGGAAAAGACCCTACACTCCCATCCAGTTATCGTCCAATTTCATGAATAAACGTAGATCTCAAAATAATCAGCAAAGCTCTAGCCAGAAGGATAGAAAAAATAACCCCTTCCATTATTCACGCTGATCAAACAGGCTTTATAAAAGGTAGACATTCATACTCTAACATGCGCAGATTAATTAGCATTATAGACTATTCGACCCAACCTAATCTGGAGTCCACAGTTATTAATTTAGACGCAGAAAAAGCTTTTGACCACATAAAGTGGAAATTTACATTTGCAACTTTAAATACACTTGGGTTTGGCTCATCGTTTATTGACTGGATTGAAATATTCTACAGCAGCCCAAATGCATGTGTAAAGACTAATGATCAAATCTCTCCAAACTTCTGCTTACAGAGAGGCACCAGACAGGGCTGCCCACTTTCTCCATCACTCTTTGCCATTTTTATCGAACCCTTGGCAGCTGCCATAAGACAGAATAAAGAAATCAAAGGAATTTGTGCTAAACATATAGAACAATATAGAACATAAAATAAGTCTTTATGCTGATGACATTTTGCTTTTCCTTCACAACTCACAAACAACTCTTCATCAGACAATCACACTCATTAATAAATTTTCTTTAATATCAGACTATTCTATTAACTGGTTAAAGACTACAGCAATGCCCATTAACTGTGACTTTAAAAACACATGTAACACCACTATACAGTCAGGAAACATTAGGTATTTAGGTATAATAATCTCTCCCAGACAAACAAAATTACTTAAACTAATTACGACCAACTGTTAAAAACAGTAAAGGATAACCTCTCAAGGTGGAACCGCTTGCCCATATCACTTATGGGGAGAGTTCCCATCATTAAAATGATGGTTCTACCTAAAGTTAATTATCTCTTCTCAATGATCCCCACCAAACCATCCTCCATCCATCCATCCATCCATCCATCTTCTGCCGCTTATCCGGGGTCGGGTCGCGGGGGCAGCAGCCGTCGTGGTAAATGGAGAGCTTCGCCTTCTGGCTCAGCTCCTTCTTCACCACGACAGACCGGCGCAGAGTCCGCATTACTGCAGACACCGCACCGATCCGTCTGTCGATCTCGCACTCCATCCTTCCCTCGCTTGTGAACAAGACCCCGAGATATTTAAACTCCTCCACTTGCGGCAGGACCTGACTCCCGACCCGGAGAGGGCAATCCACCCTATTCCGGCTGAGGACCATGGTCTCAGATCTGGAGGTGATGATTCTCATCCCAGCCGCTTCACACTCGGCCGTGAATCGCTCAAGCGAGAGCTGGAGATCACGACCAGATGAAGCCAACAGGACCACATCATCCGCAAAAAGCAGGGACCCAATCCTGAGGCCACCAAGTCGGATCCCCTCAACACCTCGGCTGCACCTAGAAATTCTGTCCATATAAGTTATGAACAGAATCGGTGATAAAGGGCAGCCTTGGCGGAGTCCAACCCTCACTGGAAACGGATCCGACTTACTGCCGGCAATGCGGACCAAGCTCTGACACCTGTCGTACAGGGACCGGACAGCTCGTACAAGGGGGTCCGGTACCCCATACTCCCGGAGTACCCCCCACAGGAGCCCCCGGGGGACACGGTCGAACGCCTTCTCCAGGTCCACAAAGCACATGTAGACTGGTTGGGCAAACTCCCATGCCCCCTCCAGGACCCCAAAGAGGGTATAGAGCTGGTCCACTGTTCTGCAACCAGGACGAAAACCACACTGCTCCTCCTCAATCCAAGATTCGACTATCCGGCGGACCCTCCTCTCCAGGACCCCTGAATAGACCTTACCAGGGAGGCTGAGGAGTGTGATTCCCCTGTAATTGGAACACACCCTCCGGTCCCCCTTCTTAAAAAGGGGGACCACCACCCCAGTCTGCCAATCCAGCGGTACTGCCCCCGATGTCCACGTGATGCTGCAGAGGCGTGTCAGCCAGGACAGCCCCACAGCATCCAGAGCCTTAAGGAACTCCGGGCGGATCTCATCCACCCTTGCCGCCAAGGACCTTTTTGACCACCTCAGCAACTTCAGCCCCAGAGATAGGAGAGTCCACCCCTGAGTGGATGACCAAGCTCCAACACGTCCTCGAAGTATTCCCCCCACCAACCCACAACGTCCCGAGTTGAGGTCAGCAGCTCCCCATCTCCACTGTACACAGTATTGATGGAGCACTGCTTCCCCCTCCTGAGCCGCCGGACGGTGGACCAGAATTGCCTTGATGCCATCCAGAAGTCTTTCTCCATGGCCTCGCCGAACTCCTCCCATGCCCGAGTTTTTGTCTCGGCAACAGCCGAAGCCGCATGCCGCTTAGCCCGTCGGTACCCATCAGCTGCCTCCAGAGTCCCACAGGCCAAGAAGGCCCGATAGGACTCCTTCTTCAGCTTGACGGCATCCCTCCCTGTTGGTGTCCACCAACGAGTCCTGGGATTACCGCCACGACAGGCACCAACGACCTTACAGCCACAGCTCCGGCCGGCCGCCTCAGCAATAGAGGCACGGAACACAGCCCATTCGGACTCAATGTCCCCCGCCTCACTCGGGACATGGTTGAAGCTCTGCTGAAGGTGGGAGTTGAAGCTCGCTCTGACGGGGGACTCAGCCAGACGTTCCCAGCAGACCCTCACAACACGTTTGGGCCTGCCAGCTCTGACCGGCTTCCTCCCCCACCATCTGAGCCAACTCACCACCAGGTGGTGATCAGTTGAAGCTCCGCCCCCCTCTTCACCCGAGTGTCCAAGGCATGTGGCCGCAGGTCCGACGATACGACTACAAAGTCGATCATGGAACTGCGGCCCAGGGAGTCCTGATGCCAGGTGTACATATGGACACTCTTATGCTGGAACATGGTGTTCGTTATGGACAATCCATGATGAGCACAGAAGTCCAATAACAAAACGCCATTTGGGTTCAGAGGGGGGGGGGGGACCATGCCTCCCAATCACTCCCCTCCAGGTCTCACTGTCATTGCCCACGTGAGCATTGAAGTCCCCTAGCAGAACTATGGAGTCCCCAGAAGGAGCACCCTCCAGCACTCCCTCCAAGGACTCCAGAAAGGGTGGGTACTCTGAACTGCTGTTCGGTGCATAAGCACAGACAACAGTCAGGACCCGTCCCCCCACCTGGAGGCGGAGGGAAACTACCCTTTCATCCACTGGGGTAAACCCCAACGTGCAGGCACCAAGCTGGGGGCTGATGAGAATGCCCACACCTGCTCGGCGCCTCTCACCGTGAGCAACTCCAGAGTGGAAGAAGGTCCAGCCCCTCTCGAGGGTTCTGGTTCCAGAGCCCAAGCCATGCGTCGAGGTGAGTCCAACTATATCTAGTCGGAACCGCTCAACCTCGCGCACAAGCTCAGGCTCCTTCCCCACCAGAGAGGTGACGTTCCACGTCCCTAGAGCCAGCCTCTGCAGCCGGGGATCGGACCGCCAGGGTCCCCGCCCCTTGCTGCCGCCCAGCTCACATTGCACCCGACCCCTACGGCTCCTCCCGCAGATGGTGAGCCCACGGGAGGTGGGGCCCATGTAACCCTTTCGGGCTGAGCCCGACCGGGCCCCATGGGCGAAGGCCCGGCCACCAGACGCTCGCTCTCGTACCCCGCCTCCAGGCCTGGCTCCAGAGGGGGGTCCCGGTAACCCGCGTCTGGGCAAGGGAACATTCATGCCCAGGTTGGTCGTCATCATAGAGGTCGATGAGCCGTGCTTGGTCTGGTCCCTCCCCTAGACACCTGTTTGCCATGGGTGACCCTACCAGGGGCATAAAGCCCCCGACAACATAGCTGCTGGGATCTTCAGGACGCACAAACCCCTCCACCACGATAAGGTGACGGCTCAGGGAGGGGGCAAACCATCCTCCACTTGGTTTAAATCATTAGACTCCCACATATCCAAAGTTCTCTGAAGAAACAAGCCGTTAGTCTAAAAACTTTACAACAGACCAAAGACAGAGGTGGGTTGGACCTGCCTAATTTTTATCATTATTTTTTATGTAACAGGCTGCAATGCATCTCCAAGTGGCTCAAACAGTGTTTCTCTAGATGAGCCATAGCTAGATGTAGAGCAAGCATTGTGTGAAGACTTAGTCATCTCTGATTTACGTTTCATCAGCTCAACTGTCAAGTCTCATAAGTGTTTTAAAAGCATTATACATCAGCTCCTCTCTAAGGCCTTGGTGGGAATTCGTGAAAGTGACCAAATCTGCACTTATTCCATGTAAGCTCACACCCATCTGGAACAATCCTGACTTCCTGCAAAACAAAAAATTGATGAACTTCACTCAGTGAAAGAATAAAGGAGTAAAGCAGTTAGAACATAAAATAGAAAATGGAAACTTTCTGTCATTACTTCACGATATGAAATCAGCAGCACCACATTCCTGGAATACCATCCATCCATCCATCCATCTTCTGCTGCTTATCTGGGGTCGGGTCGCCGGGGCAGCAGTCTAAGCAGGGAAGCCCAGACTTCCCTCTCTCCAGCCACATTTGCCAACTCTGCGGGGGGATTCCGAGGCGTTCCCAGGCCAGCCGAGAGATATAATCCCTCCAGCGTGTCCTGGGTCTTCCCCGGGGTCTCCTCCCAGAGGGTGTGAAAAAAAAAAGAAGTATCTCTACACTTCACCTAAAGGGGGAAGGAAAACACACCTCTAAAAGCGTCTATGAACGTCTCTTCTTCCGTTCTCAGAGGGATTGCCCAAGGCCACTGGGAAACCGAATCCAGCTCCAAACAGATGGGCGGATGGGCGGGGGTCAATTTCCACCGATCCTAGTAGACATCCTCTCCATATTGTTCTGGGGACCAGCTCCGGGACCTCCGCCAAATGACCAGTTTGGGGCTAGACTGGTATCCTGCTTACGGTTGAGTCCAGTCAGTGCAAGAGTCTGTTCACTGCAAGCTTGGCCCATTCCGTTACAGAATTCTGGCTTTGTTTTGGGTCAAGCTAAGATTCGTTTGGCTCAGTTTTGAGTCCTCAGTGGTCTCAGTCGAACTCTGAAACAGCAGAATTGAGGGTCCGTTTCCACCAAAACCAAGCAACAGCTTTTCCATGATGTTTCCCACTTACAGATGAACTCCAAAAGCACAACCAGCCACCAGGTCGGGCAAGACTGACATCCAGTCGCGGTCCAGTACTGTCACGCATTAGTTTGAGTGCTAGTTGCTCGGCATAGTCCATCACAGATCATCGAAAATTTGTGACACACCAGGAAACCGCACACACCAAACAGCAGAAACCCAATTATCCTGAATCCAATTGTGTAGAAATCCACAGAAAGAAGCCACAGGCACATGACCTACATCACGTATCCAGCAGCATGCAATCTGGCGGGACCTGCAGGCTCCCTTTCGCCCGTTCTTTGGGGAAAAAAGATTTGATGAGTTGCATTGAGAGACCAGCTGACCACATCCATGATTTAAATTTGGAAGGAAATGGAGAAGAGGCTCAGATACATAGACTAACAATACAAAGAAGCAGCAGGTCAGAGTGGGAAGGAGAGAAAAAGCCTCGTCTTCTCCAAGAGCAGGAAGCCAAAAAAAAAAAAAAAGAAAAATTATACGGTTATGTGGCTCACTTAAAAAGCACAAGAAACATATTATGTTGCAGCTAACTTACTGCGTGGCGCTCCTTCACTCCCGCTCAGCAAAGCTGCCAGAGGTCCTTTTGCTAAAAGAAAGAGGTCCAACTCTTATTATTTTTACAGGCATGAAACTGAAACTTACATATTTGCATACAGGGATTGTCTATAGTGACACACATCGCACTCTAACAAATATAATTGATTTGAACAAAGTACCAACGTGTTTTTATATCTTTTTTTCTGCTGTAATGAACAACGACACAAGACAATAAAAATGTATCAAAGTAAAAGTATCAAATCAATCAAATCAAGTCAAAGATACTTTATATATCTTCGAGGGGAAATTCAAGGTTCAAGCCAGCTTGTCCAAGGTTTAACATACAGACATTTAATATTTACAGAACTGAACTGAAGCTTAGGCCCTGCAGCCAGTTTTACCGGCTTATAAATGTGGAAAAGATGACATGAGGAAGGATGGGTGGGTGTTGAAAAAAAAAGAAGTATCTTTACACTTCGCCTAAAGGGGGAAGGATAAAGATGCAACTAAAAAACACACCTCTAAACATAAGCACAAATTGCGACAATAGACAACACACAATATGGGAGGGGGGTGGGTGGGGTCTCCCAGACAGCCAAGTGAGGTTGCAGCCAGCCAAGCAGCGCGCCCATCCAACTCGTCATCCGTGAGTGGAGGGAGGGGCGAGGTCCGGAGAAGGCAGTGAAAGATAGGAGAGTGTGTCTGTAGCAGTGTGTGTGTGTGTGTGTGTGTGTGTGTTCAGTGAGTGAGTCTGTGAACTTTCCACAGTTCATCTGTGCCACCTGATGTAAATGCAGCCTTGAGAGCTGAGTTCAGTTTAAGTATCATTGTGATCCAAAATATATAGTGGAGTAAAAGTAGAAGAAGGCGAGAAAAAGTAATACTTCAATAAAGTAGAGATACAACATTTTACTACTTAAGTACAGTCGTGAAGTAGTTCTACTTTGTTATTATACATCTATACTCGAACCTTGCCTTCTCCTTCCCGGTGCCTTATTTTGTTGTGGTGAAAATAGGTCCTTACCAAACATTCCTGCTTCAGTACATCCTGCATTTGGGTTCAAACCACACCTGTCTCATCTTTATTATGGATTTTATATTACTGTGCTCTTATTTCCTCTTATTGTTTCTTAAGGTTATTTAATTTTGGTTTTAACTCCAGTTATGGCGATCCTCTACACAGTGGGTTCTGCTTGCTTGGTCCGAGGTTTGTTTCCGTGGTGATTGTCCCTGTCTGGTTAGCAGAGAGTCTGACCCTGTAGCTTTATGGCTGTGGGGTGGACCCCAGCCTCCCTCAGTCCACACCAGGGCTGGTTCTAGGACTGTGCTCTGTCTTTGTGTTTGTGTGCATATAACAGTGAAAGAGTGAAAAAGAAAATAAAAGTTTTTAAATTGCTATCTTGAGGCTTTATGCTCATGTGCATGACTTATGTAATTATTATGTAAAGCACTTTGTGTTGCCTCTGGCAGAAAAGACCTTTAAAATGGTTTGATTTGATTTGATACAGTCTATGATTTTAAGACATAGAATGAGGAAGTGATGAGGCAGCTGCAACTGTGACTGATTGATAGATTTGCATTAAGTTCTGATTTAAAACAACAGTGTTGAGATGGCACCAGGGGTACATGTTCACCTCTCTGACCTCTGTCATCACAGCTCCAGCTAAGGTTGGTTGGCTGAAGGTCTCCAACCTCGGATCTACTGACAGTTTGCATACTCAGTGGGAACCAGCCTCCGGAGATCTGGATTCATATTGCGTCCTGCTGGTCCATGACAGTAGCATCATCAAGAACCAGAGTGTGGCGGCAGACACAGGCAGCATCAGTTTCCAGTCCCTCAGACCAGGAGCTCTGTACAAGGTGGTGGTCACCACCATCAAAGCCGGACTCGCCTCCAGACAGAGTGTAGCGGAGGAACGTACAAGTGAGTCCAACCAGGACACTGTACAGTTTGACAGAACACAAATAACTCAGGGATGGATGGATAATAGATGGAAGGGTAGATGGATGGATGGATGGATGGATGAATAAGTCCCCACACCGAGCAGGACAACTGACTTTCCAACCTAAAGGAAAGAAAGAATCAAGAGGAATCTGGGAAAGACTTTTTGCCTTTTTGCATTCAGCAGGAGGTGATCGGTCACCTTCACCGGCAGGAGGTGATCGGTCACCTTCACCGGCAGGAGGTGATCGGTCACCTTCACCGGCAGGAGGTGATCGGTCACCTTCATCAGTTGCGTCTCCGTCTCCTCCAGTTCCAGCTGCAGTCAGCGATGTCCGAGTCAGCAACAATGGCCGTACAGACTTTGTGACCGTGTCCTGGAGGCAGGCTGTGGGTGAGGTGGACAGCTACCTTGTCATCCTGATGGACAAAGAGAGGACGCTTCACACCCTTGCCGTGTCCAAGTCCAACCCAAGCTGTGTCTTCAACTCACTGGTGCCTGGGCGTCTCTACAACATCTCCATCAGTACCTGCAGCGGTCGGTACCAGAACCCAACTTTTATCCAGGAGAGAACACGTGAGTCCAGTTTCTAGTTTCTAGTCTGTTTCAGGTTTTCAGTCCGTCTGAGAACCTTCATGTCTCTGTTTCTGGTTACTGACAGGTTCATCAGAACCCTCTGAACTATCAGGTTCACACAGTAAACTAGCATAGATATTGCTGAAGGATGGGGAGAGGAGGAGGAGAGAGACAAGGAGGTGTAGGGTGAAGAGGAGGAGAAGTAAAGGCATATTAGGAGAAGAGAGGAGGATGAGGAGAGGAAGAAATCAGGAGGGCTAAGAATGAGGCATGTAAGGAAAGGACGATAACAGAGGGAGGAAAAAGGGAACATGAAGGAAAAGATGACTGGAGGAAGCCGAGAAGATGAGGAGGAAGAAAGGAAAAAGGAGGTGGAGGAAGAAGAGGAACAGAAGGAGAGGAAGAAAGACAACAGAAGAAGATAGGAGGGAGAAGAAGACAAGGAGTCGAGGAAAACAGGAGATATTATAAGAGAAGGAAAGGAAAAGTAGGTAAAGGAGGAAGGGGAAGAAAAGAGGAGGATAACTGGAATGAGCCAGAATGAGATAAGGAGGATTAGAAAAGGAGGAGAGTAAGATGACGAATATAAGAGGAAGAGGAGAGAAGAGATGGACGACCACAGAGGTGAAAAGAGGTGGAGGAAAAGAAGAGGATTAGAGGAAGTGAGGGGGAGGAGTAGAAGAGGAAGAGTCCAAAATGTAGTGGAGGCAGAATCAGTTATTTTTAATCCTACTTTTATACTGACAGAAAGGTAAACATGTAAACAGGTAAACATGTAAACAGGTAAACAGGTAAACAGGTAAACATGTAAACAGGTAAACAGGTAAACAGGTAAACATGTAAACAGGTAAACAGGTAAACAGTAGTTGAACTCGCTCTGGTGAACGATGTCATACAGCAACAATAAAATACATTTATTGATCTCAGAGCATCAATGTGGATCTGTTTCCATGGAGATGGAGTGAACATGAACCCTGACGCTTCAGTTGGAAATGACTCCTATTTTCTTTGTCAGAACCATCCAAAGTTCTGGGCCCCACAGCGACCCACGGGGCCCGGGATGACTACCTGAAGGTCTACTGGCATCATGCTGCTGGAGACCTGGACCGGTACCAGGTCTTCATCAAGCACAACAACACCTTCCTGCAGAACAAGACAGTGCCAAAGAGCCAAAGCGAGTGTGTGTTCACAGGCCTGGTACCAGGCCGGCTCTACACGGTGCTGGTGAGCACCTGGAGTGGAAAATACGAAACCAGCACCTCCACCCACGGCAGGACCTGTGAGTGAACCCAGTGGCACCAGCTGGATCTGGTTCCTGGCGCAGCTTCTTAAACGTTCCTTCCACTCCTCTCCGTCCATCAGTCCCAGCCCCGGTGCGGTCTCTGACTCTTGCGGGAAGCGGGACTGAGGACCTGCAGGTGACGTGGTCAGCGGCTCCAGGAGACGTGGACCACTATGAGGTCCAGCTGCTGTTCAGTGACATGAAGGTGTTTCCTCCTCTCAGTCTGGGCAGCGAGGTGGAGCACTGTGTCCTGTCCTCACTCACACCTGGACGGCTTTACAAGATCCTGGTGTCCACCTTCAGTGGTCCAAACCAGAGGGCCCACTTCATTGAGGGCCGCACAGGTTCTGTTCAAAATATCTTGTTTGTACAGCAATAATTCACAATACGTCATTTCAAGTCACTGTTACCGACGTTTTCCAAAACCCCAGTGGACCCTGTAACTGATCTTCCTCCAGCTCCCAGTAAGGTGAAGAACATCCACGTAAGTAACGGCGGCGACAGCAGCAGTCTGCAGGTGAGCTGGACTCCCGGTCAGGGGGATGTGGATGGGTACTCCGTCTTTCTATACAGGGAGAGCCGGCAGCTGACCGTACAAGCTATCCCCAAACATCAGAACCAGGTGAGGTTTGACTCGCTGCAGCCAGGTCAGCTGTACAGCGTCACGGTCCAGTCTGTCAGCGGAAAACTGCTGAACAACAACACCGCGGCAGGACGAACGGGTGAGAACTCACCTACCCACACATCACGACCCCCAACTTATCACCCACTCAGCCAACAGCTCATATACCACTTCTCTGTTCTACAGTCCCCCTGGCAGTCTCTGGTCTGCAGGTGGACCCGGTCCACAGCACCTGCAGCCTGCAGGTGAGATGGCAGGAAGTTCTGGGTGTGGCCGATGGATACTTTCTGCAGGTCCTGGACGACAGGGGTTGTCTGGTTACCAATGTTTCGCAGACATTTGGACGAAACCTCCAACGGTTCCATGGTCTTACTCCTGGCAAGAAATATCGAGTTCTGGTCCAGACCACCAGCGGGGGGGTCCATAGCTTGGGGGTCAGCACAGAGGCCCGAACACGTAAGGTTTTCTGGTTTAGTTCTGCGGTAAAATGGAAAGATATTTACTTTATAAATCAAAGATAAAGATCTTCAGGTCTTGCTCCATCCCCCTGCACATCAGGTCCAGCCACTGTCACCGACCTGGCCATCAGAACCAGCACCACCAGCAGCCTGACCTTCCACTGGTCCCCACCTGATGGAGACTTCCAGCTGTACGAGGTCTTCCTGTATAAAAGTGATGAGTCGCTGCAGGAGAGGCGGTGGGTTCAGTCCACCAGTCAGCAGTGCTCCTTCCAGGGTCTCAGAGCAGGAGCTCGGTACCAGATGGTGATCCTGACTCACAGTGGAAACCAGACCAACCAGAACTCCATCAGGGCACAGACAGGTGAAGTTAGGCAGGTGAGATGTTAAAAGGTTTCCCTCACTTTGGATCTGCAGATGGATCAGACTGTTTTCCTGTTCAGTTCCAGCAGCGGTGGCATCTCTGAAGGTTCTGAGTGGAAATGGGTCAGACTCTCTGTGGGTCGGCTGGGATCGGGGCTCAGGTGAGGTGACCGGATACCTGCTGTCTCTTTACAACCCCGACGGCTCGCTGCAGGCCAAGAGCCGGCTAAGCTCAGAGGCCACAGAGTTTGTCTTTTCGGGTCTAGTTCCGGGGCGACAGTATCGGGCAGAGGTTCTGAGTCAGAGTGGAGAGCTCCACAACAGAGCCAGCATTGTGGGCCGGACCGGTAAGGCAGAACATTAACTAACTGCTGGACATCCATTCCAGGGTTTTCACTCAGATTAAGATAATAGATGTCTTTAACTCTTCAGCTCCCAAACCTCCTACCTCGCTCTTGTTTGGAGGGGTCACTAACACATCCCTGGAGATCACGTGGACCGGGCCGGTGGACTCAGACTATGATGACTTTGACCTGCAGTGGACTCCACGGGACTGGTTGTCTGTCATCGACCCGTACCACAGCCGCATGTCTGGCAGCCGCATCCTGAAGGGGATGTTCCCGGGACGCCTGTACACCTTCAGCCTCCGCACCGTTAGCGGGGCCACGCAGTCTGGGGCCATGCCCACCTACAGCACCCCCATCCACAGTAGCATCAGAACTAGTAGGTCCCAGAACCTCAGATTATCCAGCTACCCAGTTTCTGGTTCCTTAACACACATCGTCCAGAACTTCCAAGTGCATCACAGCCAGAAGCCATGTTGTCTGAATCTGTTCACTGAGAGGAGTCCAGTCAGAATAGGTCCAGAATACCAGTTAGAACTGGCCAATAAGATCAGTCATCATAAGTTAGGCACATTAATGTGGTAGGTGTTTAAAGAGGGACTTGCTTGGTCTGAGAGACTTTGATGAGACCACCAGAAATCAGAAATGTCTGGTAGAAGCAGATCATAATTCTTAGAGGTAACGGGGAGTCTTGTTAATTCCTCTTAACCAAACTTAATTTAACTGATCTTTTTTTAAAAAAATAATCTTTATTTTACTGGTCTTAACTGGTCAAAACTTTACCACCCTTAATATTAACTGGACCTATTGGTTTTACATTAACTGGTCTTAACCAGTGTTTAATTAATAGGTCTGAACTGGACTTAACTCTTTTTAATGTCACCAGGCTTAATGGGCGCCACTGCAGTATCGCTTTGTGATTATCTGGCCGGAGCACCAGAGGCCAATTCAAACCCTAGTGTTTAGAATTCTTCTTCTCATAAAAGGAATTTTTAGGGGCTTGAAATGATCTATTCGTCCAAATCAAGGGGTGGGAAGATCAAGGGGTATCAAGTTGGCAACGGGTTTTGAGTTACAGCGCTCCAAAGTTTTGAAAGTACACATTTTCTCCCAATCTAATAAAACCAGACTTTGACTGGAACTCTCATGTGTTTTTAACTTGCTGGTGTTTAAATTCTTTTCACATTAGGATAAAAAAAAAAAAAAAAAAGGATCCATGTGTAACACAGGGCATGTTAAAATAAATAAAGAAAATAAAAACAGGTAAAAAAGAAGGGTCCTCCCAGCCACCTTGGTTCTTTTAAAAATCAGGGGGAGCAGAGTCAACCACACTAAAATCTCAATAAAAATGGTTTAATAAAAAGATAAAATAATAAAAAGGTTAATAAGTTAAAATAATAAAACCCCAGTCTTCTAAAATGTCCTAAAAAATCCTGCAGGTTTTCCATGGATCCCTGATCCAGCACACAAAATGTCAAATCAAATGGATCCAACAGCTTATCAAGATCTGCACATTGATTCATTCATTTGAATCTGGTGTGTTGGAACAGGGACACATCAAAAACCTTTTGAAGGGTCAAGGTTCCCCCCTCCTGCTTTACATCATGCTGTAGGTGTGTCTACCTGTAAAGTCCCCTCCCTCACACGTATTAGGATCCTTGCTGTGACCTGAGGTTCTAACAGAAGCCAGCGTCAGCTTGTCTTTTCTCCTTCCGTCTCTTAAACACATGACATATATCATACTGTAGATGTGTCTACACAGTTGTCGGTACCAGTTGTGTGTGTGTGTGTGTGTGTAAGATTGGGATCACACACACACCTCCCTAGATACAGTAATATACAGTAAGGAACAGGGTGCATTTATTGCTCAATTCCGTTTTTATTGGTTTCTAACTCTTATTTTCTCTCTTACACACAAAATCTTTTTGTTCACCTGATCTAATTTTAAATTATCTTAATTTAACTGATCCTAGCTGGTCTTGACTGATCTTAACTGACTTAAACCCAAAATGTCTAAATTGCTCTTCCCTTGTCTTAATTCAATCCAATTCAATTCAACTTTATTTGTACAGCGCCACTTCACAACAATGTTGTCCCAGGACACTTTACATCCACATCATTTCCAGCCAATTCATACATATCCTATAATAGAAACCAACTGATTGCATCGAGTCATGATTTCGATCCAATCCCCCATCCTGAGCTGCACGAGGCGACATAACTTGTATTATTTTGACTGGTCTACATTTAACTGGCTTTAACAAGGGTCATTTAAACTAGTTTTACTGAACAAAATCTTTGGTACCCTTCAGTCAATAAAAGAAAAACTCTCAATGGCCACAGAAATAACTTGAATTTGACAAGTTATGACAAGTAATAATACATTTTTAAAAAAATCTATTAAATTTAACCATTGAAAGTCAGACATTGCTTTTCAACCAGGCTTCAAAAGAGTTATATAAAAATAAACTCCTGAAACAGGCCTGGACAAAAATGATGGTAGAAAAGTAAAGAACCAAAGGGTCATGTTAGTCCAAGGTGTGTCCACTAAACAGGATCACCTGGACGTGGTCGCAGTCCGACCTCCCTGCGCTGCAGTCCGACCTCCCTGCGCCGCAGTCCGACTTCCCTGCGCCGCAGTCCGACCTCCCTGCGCCGCAGTCCGACCTCCCTGCGCTCCAGTCCGACCTCCCTGGACGTGGTTGCAGTCCGACCTCCCTGCGCCGCAGTCCGACCTCCCTGGACGTGGTTGCAGTCCGACCTCCCTGCGCCGCAGTCCGACCTCCCTGCGCTCCAGTCCGACCTCCCTGGACGTGGTTGCAGTCCGACCTCCCTGCGCTGCAGTCCGACCTCCCTGCGCCGCAGTCCGACTTCCCTGCGCCGCAGTCCGACCTCCCTGCGCTCCAGTCCGACCTCCCTGGACGTGGTTGCAGTCCGACCTCCCTGGACGTGGTCGCAGTCCGACCTCCCTGCGCTGCAGTCCGACCTCCCTGCGCTCCAGTCCGACCTCCCTGGACGTGGTCGCAGTCCGACCTCCCTGCGCTGCAGTCCGACCTCCCTGGACGTGGTCGCAGTCCGACCTCCCTGCGCTCCAGTCCGACCTCCCTGCGCTCCAGTCCGACCTCCCTGGACGTGGTCGCAGTCCGACCTCCCTGCGCTCCAGTCCGACCTCCCTGCGCTCCAGTCCGACCTCCCTGCGCTCCAGTCCGACCTCCCTGCGCTCCAGTCCGACCTCCCTGGACGTGGTCGCAGTCCGACCTCCCTGGACGTGGTCGCAGTCCGACCTCCCTGCGCCGCAGTCCGACCTCCCTGCGCCGCAGTCCGACCTCCCTGCGCCCCAGTCCGACCTCCCTGCGCCCCAGTCCGACCTCCCTGCGCCGCAGTCCGACCTCCCTGCGCCCCAGTCCGACCTCCCTGCGCCGCAGTCCGACCTCCCTGCGCCGCAGTCCGACCTCCCTGCGCTCCAGTCCGACCTCCCTGCGCTGCAGTCCAAACTCCCTGGACGTGGTTGCAGTCCGACCTCCCTGCGCTGCAGTCCGACCTCCCTGCGCCGCAGTCCGACCTCCCTGCGCCGCAGTCCGACCTCCCTGCGCTCCAGTCCGACCTCCCTGCGCCCCAGTCCGACCTCCCTGCGCTCCAGTCCGACCTCCCTGCGCCGCAGTCCGACCTCCCTGCGCCCCAGTCCGACCTCCCTGCGCCGCAGTCCGACCTCCCTGCGCTCCAGTCCGACCTCCCTGCGCCGCAGTCCGACCTCCCTGCGCTGCAGTCCAAACTCCCTGGACGTAGTCACAGTCCGACCTCCCTGCGCCGCAGTCCGACCTCCCTGCGCCGCAGTCCGACCTCCCTGCGCCGCAGTCCGACCTCCCTGCGCCGCAGTCCGACCTCCCTGCGCCCCAGTCCGACCTCCCTGCGCCGCAGTCCGACCTCCCTGCGCCGCAGTCCGAACTCCCTGCGCCGCAGTCCAAACTCCCTGGACGTAGTCACAGTCCGACCTCCCTGGACGTGGCCGCAGGTGGAAAACTGATAACAAATCACAGAGCCTGATACTATGAATGGTGACAAAAGAGCTCAAAAAGGCTTCTAATGAGATTTAATGTGAACTTCAAGCTGAAGGAACATCAGTGTCAGATCGCACCGTCTCTCCTTGTTTGAGCCAAACTGGACTCAATAGGAGACAACAAGGAGGATGCCATTGTTGAAAACACATCATAAAAAAGCCAGATTGGAACATGCCAAACTACATGTTGACCGGCCACGAAGCTACTGGGAGGATGTCCTATGGACAGATGAGACAAAAATGGAAAATTTGCTACATCAGCTCAATGTTCAGCTGGAAACATTAAGCATAAGCAAAGAAGACGTCCCAACTGTGAAACATGGAGGAGGATCTGGTATGTTCTGGGGCTGCTTTGCTGCATCTGGCACAGGGTGTCTAGAATCTGTGCTGGTACAAGAAATCTCAAGACTGTGAATAGATTCTAGGGAGAAATGTGCTGCTTTCAGACAGCTTGGTCGAAGTTGCAGGTCATGGGTCCTGCAACAGGACAATGAGCCAAAACACACAGCTAACACAAGAATGTCCAAGAGGAAATATTGGACTGTTCTAACGTGGCCTCAATGAGCCATGACCTAAATCCTGTGGAGCATCTGTGGAAGGAACTGAAACAAGGTGTCTGGAAACCTTCAGACCTGAGACATGTGGAGCAGTTTGCTCATAAGGAGCAGACAGGTGCAGAAGCCTCAGTGACAGGAAACTTCTGATTGCAGGGACATCTCTAAAGATTGTGCAACAACAGTTAAGGGTTCCATTATTTCTGTCCTGGTCTGTTTCATGAGTTTATTGTTTTTTAAAAATCAGTTGAAGCATGGTTGAAAAGCAACGTCTGACTTTCTATTCTATTCTATTCTATTCTATTCTGGTGGTTTAGTCCCACGTAGTCACGGTAACGCTGGGCGTCCTCCACTGGTAGAGCGTAGCTGTGGAGAGGGAGTGTAGCTCTGGATGAAGGAGTGAAGGTGGACGGGAGACGTTTGACTTATTGTGTTGTAAACCAGAAGCAGAGCTTTGAATTTGATGCTCTGCAACTGGAAACCAGTGAAGTGGGATTTGCAGCATAGTGACATGAGTCTATTTGGGCTTGTTGAAGACCAGATTTGCTGCTGTGTTCTGGATCATCTGCAGAGGTTGAACTTTCATTAATCAAATTTTATAGAATATTTTATCATTACTTTTGTCATATTCAAGTTATTTCTGTGACCATTTAGAATTTTCTTTCATTGACCAAATGGTACGAACAATTTTGTCCACATCTCAAACTGGTTTTAACTTAACTGACCATCACAGTGGCCATCTAAAATTAAACTTAGCTGGACTTTACAGCCTGATCTAGTCCCCACCTGATACTGGTTGTTCCAGACTTTTTTTTGCATTTCCGCATGTGAACTCTTGGAAGGATACCATAATGTCTGACCCGAACTTTCCAACTTTGTGTGGACCCTTTAATTAGGTCCCAGTCTTACTGATCTGACCAAAAATTGATTTGATACACTGCAATAATCACTTCCTGTGTTTCTCAGCAATAAGAACAAGAGATGGGTATAGTTGCTATGGGGATGCAACAGAGGTCAGGCTTTACCAAACTGAACCATCCTATACCAACCCAAATGATTCATTCAGTTTTCTGTCCTGATCCAGAACCGGAGCGAGTCCATAGCCTTCACTGTCGTCCTCAGAGCTCCACCTCCATCTCCTGCTCCTGGGGCCCTCCAGAAGCCGACTATGATTTCTACACCATCGAATGCCTCCTCCAGGACTCCCACACCCTGATCTACTCACGTCGCACAGGCCGGCACTCAACCAGCTACATTATCACCCAGCTGGATCCCCACAAATGCTACACTGTCTCGGTGAAGGTCATATCTGGTGGCGCCACCAGTGAGGAAGCAGTGGAAAGCGTTGTCACCATGATCGACCGTAAGATCTGCTTGGGGTGGAGGTTAACAAGTCAGCAGTGGGTGGAGATTAATGTTTATGTGGTGGTCTGCAGGTCCACCTAAGCCTCCTCTCAGTACCCGGGTCAGTGAAAAGTCTGCTGTGGCCTCCAAGTCCTCCATTTCCTTCTGGTTTAACTGCAGCTGGTTCAGTGATGTCAATGGAGCCGTGAGGTTCTTCACTGTGGTGGTGATGGAGTCTGAAGGTGAGCCGAATTGTTTTTGCAGAACAAACCTGGCTTCTCATTGTCTGTTGATCCAGAATGCTTCGGTCCTGTCTCTGTAGGCGTCGCTGACCTGCAGCCAGACCAGGAGCACCCTCTGCCCTCCTACCTGGACTACAAATCCAACAGCTCCATCAGGTCCTACCAGACCAGCTTCTTCCCCAGCAGCTGCTCCGAGGGATCTGACACCAGTTCTCAGGTTTTCAACATCAGCCTGGGGACAGGAATGGACACACTGGGGGGGCCCTGTGATCACAGAGACACAGACCTACACCCAGAGTCTATTAGAGACCTGAACCGCTTCTGTGATGGACCACTGAAGCCTAAAACAGCCTACAGGTGAGAATCCTCATGTTTTTTTATAGATTCCAATGGCAGGATGTTTTTGTGGAGGCAGTCCTGATCTAGAAACGCCAACCTGGAAAGATTTGTGCAGTTTAACTGGATCAAAACCTCTTCGGGATTTGAGCAGGACCTGATCTGTTGTTTTTGTGTCTCAGGATCAGTGTCCGAGCCTTCACTCAGCTCTTTGTTGGGACAGAAGACTCAAGTGTATCATTTCCTCTGTTCACCGACACCTTCTTGTCGCTGCCTGTTGTCACGAAGACAGGTGAAGACCAATTAGGCTGCTGGTCACAAAAAGAAACTGGTCTGTGAGGATGCAGGAGGAGATAACATCCCTGTTTCCTTTTGCAGAACCACTGAGTGGCATCATTGAAGGCATCAGCACTGGGCTGTTTCTCATAGTCATGATAATGGCTGTCACCATGCTGCTCATCTGCAGACATAGAGCACGCTCTGCGTAGGTATCCATGCACATAAAGTACATGCAAAACAGGTATAACTCTGGTACTCAGCTGTATGTTTCTCCATCAGGATGGAGGAGAGGCCTGCTGTCAGAATGAGCGTGAGGAGAGACAGAACCACAGTACTCCAGCTGGGAGGCCGAGGGTACCAAACAATCATTTCAATTTTATTTGTATCGTGCTACTTCACAACAATGTTGTCACAGGGCTTCACAGACACATACATTCAAGCCAATTGATCAACAGCCTAGTAAATAGAAACTTGGCTACAGTCCTCCATCCTGAGTTGCATGATGCAACAGTGGGAAGCAAAAAACTCCCCTTTAACAGGAAGAAAACCTCCGGCAGAACCCGGCTCAGGGAGGGCAGCCATCTGCCTCGACTGGTTGGGGTGGAGTGTTGTGGTGTAGGACAAACAAGGACCCAAGTGCAGATGGGATGTGGATACTAGGACGGGTTTATTGTTTTCCTGGGCAGAATGGTAGGTGGCCAGGCAGGCAGGTTGACGGGCAGGCAGGCAAGAAACACGCTCTGGTGACAGAACATACAATTGTTAGGCAAGCTGTTTAAACCCTTATGCAGAAATGCTGCAATGGCCGAGAGCTGTTACCACTTGATGAAACAACAATCAGGCGATGACTGGTGAACTGAGCTGGCCTTTTATCCTGCTGCTGCTGATTTCCTGATGAGAACCTGGTGTGGACTTGGTTGCCAGGGAAACAGGCACACCCACTGCAGCACAGGTCAGAGCAGGAACCACAACATGGAGAGGACAGGAAAGACAGATCAACATGTACAACTGCACTTATTCAGGAAGACCTGCAGAAAAAAGGATAAATAAGTTAGAGACGGCAATATTGGCATATATTTATACATTAATATATCAGAGAAATAGAGCGAGGTACTTCTCAGTGCATCAGGTAACATCCCCATTGCTACATAAGTAATGGATGACTAGACTACCCATAACTATAAGAGCAATGAGCAGAACCTGGACAGTTGGGTCCCGTACATGCAGACTCCAACTCAGGAGATGCTCATATCCTAACTATAAGAATCATGGAAAAGGAAGGTTTTCAGCTCCATCTTAAAGGTGTGGAGGGAGTCTGCCTCCTGAACCCACGGTGGGAGCTGGTTCCATCAGAGAGGAGCCTGATAGCTAAAGGCCCTTCCTCCCATAGGACTCTTTGAGACTCTGGGAACCACCAGTAAACCTGCAGTCTGAGAGCAAAGTGCTCTATTTGGAATATATGGAACTGGAACAGGAAGTAGGTGTGAATATTTAAGGTAAACATGAGGAAAACAGATACGCCATTACTGAGGAGTTCAAAGGGGATTTTTTAATTCTTCATTCCAGTTTAAACTCTCTTCGAGAAGTTTTCTGTTGTTTCATCCCACTTTCAACCTCTTTACAGTAAGGATCCTTGAAGGACCTTCCAGGAATAGTTCTTATGGATGCCCAACTAACGTGCAAAAACACAAAAAGTAGAGCATCAGCTATTCTTAGTGGTGGGCCTTGTGTACATGTCAAAGGTAATTGTAAAGACATTCAGATCATTTTCTTCATGCTACTTCTTAGCCCTTGACGTAAGGAAGACAGGAAAGTTGGACAATAAACAGGGAAGTTTGGGCTGAAAACAGGGAAGTTGCACGAACTGTCAGGATGTTTGGTTAGACTAGATGGAAGAGTCTGCCTCCCGAACCCACGGTGGGAGCTGGTTCCATAAGAGAGGAGCCTGATAGCTCAAGGCCCTTCCTCCCATAGTACTCTTTGAGACTCTGGGAACAACAAGTAAACCTCTGCAGTCAACTGTTAGTTGGTCACTTTTGATGCCACATGTCAGAAGAAGATCCAGAGTGTGACGATGAGAATGAGTCGGTCTGTGGACATTTTGGGAAAATCCAATTGAACTTAATATGGAGTTAAAGGCAATGTTTAAACTGTCATGTTCACCATCAAGATGAATGTTAAAATCCCCCAGAACAATAACTTTATCAGTATTCAGCACTAAGTCTGATAAGAGGTCTGAGAAGTCAGTTAGGAACTGTGAGGAAGATCCAGGTGGACGGTAGACTACTACTAGGAGAAGTGGCTTCTCTCATTTCCATCTTGGGTGGGATAGACTAAGAGTCAGGTGTTCAAAGCTATTGGAACTATTTTTATGTCTAGGACTAATCAATAGTTTTGATTTAAATATAGCTGCCACACCTCCTCCTCAACCTGTAGTGAATGTATTTACTTTTATCTTTAGCCAGCAGTTTTAAGTAAGATTTAATGTGGCCTGCTCTGGAACCTGGAATGCATTTGACTACGATCCCTGGAGTATCTATCACCACGATTCTAACTATGGAGCGCAATCTTGCATTTCTCACAACTGAGTCTCCAATTATCAGAGTCGTTGGAGAGGAGTGTGATGGAGGCTTTACCTGAGGTGGTGGTGGTGATGAAACAGGGCAGACAGCACGGCGGGTGGAGATTCGTTTTGAAGCCGGGGTAAAGGACAACACAGACCTGCAAGCCTTACTGCAGCGCTCGGGAACAGGGGAAGGAAAGCACCGTGGTGCCAGTGATGTGCTGGTCTGAGATTCGTCGCTTAAGGGGGATCACAGAACACGTCATAACTGAGGCCTCGCTGCCAGCTTTATCTGGCACCGCCTTTATCAGATAAGAACAGAGGCTGTTAAGTTTAAACCCTTAACATCTTAACATAATTATCATTAAATAAGGAGGAAGCCAGACGAGACGATCTTGTTCAACTTGCAAGGAGGCTCATCTCAGAAGCCTGGCTTCAAAAAACCTCCAAGCCATTTATTGAAAGATACCACGTGACATTCATACAAGTTGATACAATTCAATGTGTGTGTGTGTGTGTGTGTGTGTGTGTGTGTTTGCTTGGTTCAAAAGTCCAATGCGTATGTGTACTCTTCTTAAAGATACCATTCTGATAGGAACTGAATGTTTATCAAATTTGGTCAGACCACTCTGACCTTGCACATCACTGGAATGTCCTGCTTATCCAAACAGCACACTGAGGAAAACTTTTAACTTGTACATGGGGATTAATGAAGAACATCAATGTAAGACTAATAAAAGATGATCATAATATGAACTGAAAATATTATAACAACTGAAATTCCCAACAGAGGCACATTAGGATTCATGGTAGAGGGAAAAAACAGGTAGCACCAGACTGTGCCTCATGAGGGCGCAGTCTGGAGAGACGAGACAAAAAAAAAACAAAAAAAAAAAAAACACCTCATATACACGTAAGCACATATCTAGACTATAGACAACACAGAGTCCAGCAAGGCGGTGAGTCAAGGTTGTGTGTGGACTGCAGCCAGGTGCCACAGTCCATGTGGATACAGGAAGGGCTTGAGGGACAGAGCTTCCGTGGGCATCACATTCCTTTCTCAGGGGCTTGTGCTGGCTCTAAGGCCTTTGGGGGAGCCAAATTCAGATAAGATTTATGACAGTCCAGGAAAATATTTTGCTCTCAACCATGAGTCCATGACTGGTCTCACACTGGCAGCTCCAAACAGCTTGATGTTTGGGGTTAATTTCCACCAATACGAGCAGACACCCGCTCCATGTTGGAATTGATTCTGCATACCAGTTCCAGAACCGCAGGCAGTTTGCCAGTTTGGGACAGATTGGCTTCCTGTTTGCGATCCATCTCGGTCAGCGTGTGAGTCTGTGCTTTGCTCGCATGGTAAATTCCACCACAGAATTCAGGCAGCCTACCAGTTGCTGTCCATATTTGGAAGACTTTCAGCTAAATGAGGAATCCGCCAGCTCCAATAAGCAGAAAACCAGTTACCATGAATACGAAATTGTAAACATCTTCCCCTTCCTCGACTGAGAAGGGGAAGACACATCGGTCTCTACTTACCCACGAGTCTAGAATGTATCCGACCGGATGCATCCCATTTGGGACTGCAGGCTCCCCTCTGCTTGATCTCCGAAAGGAAAAAATTTGATCGATTGCATTCAGAGACCAGCCGAGCAGATCCATGATGCAGAAAAAAATTCAGGAATGAGGACATGTACAGTGAGACTCCGAGTCACACAGGACAAAGTAGCAGGCCAGAATGGGAGGGAGGGAGAGAAACAGAACAAAGGAAAAGCGTCCGCCTTCACTGAGAGCAGAGTAATATCACTAACAACCAGGGGTTAAAGTGGGATTTGGCAGGTGGTGGAGCCCTAAAATTCAATGTTGCGGTGCAGTACGGAAAATGATGTGAATGCTTGCAAAAGTTCATATCGGCTTTATTCTCAACAGAAAAATACAGGCTGGGTTAACGGAGAATGTACACACTGCTATCTAATATAGCCAACACAGAGAAAAAGCTAACTAAAAGCCTAAAACATAGACCTGTACTAAGACTAAAGTGAAAACCAAACTTATATAGACACAGGTGAATGAAAATAGACAGGTATAACGTGAGATCAAGTGAGGTGGGGGTAAACACAAGAAATCAAACTGACTACATAAGCTACACAAGGAGAAAATAGATTTTAAATTAGGATAAACTGACAATGCAGCGATCTAAATTATCCTCAAATTGCTCTGACAACACCTTTCTAACAAGAAATCAGCACAAATTCACAGGAGCCAATGAAAAATTAAAATATGAAAAATTCTGCCCAAAGAAATTTGAGCCATTTTAATCAAATAATATCATTGCCACACTTGAATTTAATTATTTAAATTGACACAGAGTTCACAACATGTTACAGGACATTCAACTTTTTTAATATTTTAATCTCACACTTCTTTAATAAAAGCTAATATGTGACAGTCTGGTCCTGTATCAGATGTGATCATCTCCTGCAGTTTAGGGCGGCAAAGGGGCTTTTGCAGCTGCTGCTGTTGACGGAGTGGAGAGAACTTTACATGCTTTCACGTTGGCATCAAGTCTCCGACATCACCAGACAGTTTCCAGACCTTTCTTTAGAGCCACAAAAATGGTCTAAATAATCACTAAATATAGCAGAAAAGCTGCTAAGTTATTATCAGAAGAGTATGTACATCAATATAATAGGTGTAGCAGAAAACTGTATGGACAAATGTTTTGCAATAACATACTTTTTTCTTTTTTAATTCTTTTTTTTCCCTTTAACTATAATGCTGATATAGGGGATGCATATTTAAGAAGGCGGACCCAGCAGAGGGGTTATGTTGCGCTCTGATTTGTTGGGCACGTTGGTACTTATGAGAGAGCATTGCAAGCTATGCTGCAAAGAAGATTTGTGGTCCACGGCGCTACTGCCAGTTTGAATTGAAATTATTTATTTGACTTGAGGGACGGAGCTCAGTCCCGAGGTGGCGGAGAGCTCCAGCCCACTTTAACCCCTGTTAACAACCACATACTGCTGAAACAGCTCAGATTTTAGAAACAACATGGACTTTTTAATGAAGTCGAATGAATCAGGACAACACATCATATCAAATCAGGAGATAATGAAATGACACTTGCTGATATTACCATCAATCAATAGATATGAGTCTCTATCACAGCTTATCTAAAATTATGACTTTCTTTCTAAATCACATATTTAAACTTGAAAAGTACCGTGAAAGTGTAGACATCTACCAAGCAGTTCTTGTCCAACATACAGTGAGTTCCAGCCTAAGTTCCAGTCCTACATTCATTTTATATGGATATATGATTACATTTCTAAGTACATTGATAATGAATCCACAGTGTCTTTGTGTTATTGTGGTGTTTGGTGTGGTATTTTTTCCTGTTCTGGATGGTATTATCCAGAATATTGCTGGGATCCAGATACAGGTTTTATTGCTACCTCTGAGATCAACGGCTTTTTGTATGTATGGACACATACTCCTCAGGACCCTATAAAATAAAAAGTGGGGTTCCCTAAGGATCAATCTCAGGCTCAGTACTTTTTAATCTGCACATGTTGCCACTTGAGGCCATCAGAAGAGACGTTTTAATGTCCACAGCTATGCAGATAACACACAGCTTTACATCGCCATGTCCCCTGATGACTTAGAGCCACTTAATGTTCTTTTAAACTGTATTTCAGATATAAAGTCGTGGTTTACAGCTTAACCAGGACAAAACTCAAGTTTTAATTATCGGTCCTGAAGGCAAGAGAGAGATCATTTTATCAAAATTACAATATTTTAATCCCTTCCAGTGTGTGAGAAATCTGGGTGTTCTTCTTGACTCAGAATTGGACTTTATTCCACACATCAAAAATAATAAAAGAAAACATCACCAGAGTTATCATTTCTTTCTCTTGCCAGAACAGAGGTGTTGATGCTTGTATTTCCAGTAGATTAGATTACTGTAACGCCCTGCTCTCTGGTCTTCCTAAAAACTATTTCCAGCCTAAAATTACTCCAGAACTCAGCGGCACAAGTTCTGACGAGGACCAGAGAGCGGGAACAAATGACATGAGTTTTAAAATCGCTGCATCGGCACCCTGTACATTTCAGGATTGGTTGTAAGATTCTTTTCGTTTTTTCTAAATGTTTTAATGGTCTTGGGCCTTCTTATTTATCTGACCTTCTTTTTAATTGTGAGCCCTCGCAGACCCTGAGGTCCTCTGGTTCTGGCCTTTTAGTGGTTCCTAAGTCAGAACTAAGACATACGGTGAGACCTCTTTCCATCATTATGGTCCTTGACTGTGGAACAGCCTGCCAGAGAGCCTCAGGGCTGCAGAAACTGTTGATGGTTTTAAAAAGAGGTTGAAGACCTTTTAAAGCTTAGCATTTAACTGAATTTTACTTTATTTTATTTAATCAGTTTAATTAATTTATTTATTTATTAACTTATTTTCATTTTATATTATTTAACCTCTTCTTTTTAGCACATCATTGTGAAATCCTTTTTTATGTATTTTTATTATTGCTTCTCTTGTTATTTCGTAAGGTTGTATAATTTCTGTTTTAACTCGTGTTTTCCATAAAGGGATCCTGCAATTTGGGGACCCTTCCAGTTTGGTCTGGGAGCTGTTGCCATGGTGACTGTTCCCGTTTGGGTGGCGCGGGGTCCTGCACTGCAGCATCATAGCTGCGGCGTGGCCCTGCGCTGCCTGGGAGCTGGGTGGTTACCGTGGCGGCAGCCCCCATGAGCATGCGGGGACTGGCAAGTGTGGATAGATCCTTAGATATCGTTTCCTCACATCAGCATCAAGTCAGACATTTATCACTTAATTTTATGTTTTATCTTCTTTATTTATTTGCTGTCTGTCCTTGTGTGCGAAGCAGAAAACTTGAGTATGTTTGTTTTTAAATGTCCTGTTCATTCATACATTCATCATCCTAACTGCTTACTCCGTTGAAGGGTCGCGGGGAAGCTGGAGCCTTTCCCAGCAGTCTTTGGGCGAAAGGCAGGGTACACTCTGGACAGCTCGCCAGTCCATCGCAGGGCCACACAGACAAACAACCACTCAAGCACACACTCACTCCTAGGGGCAATTTAGAGTAACCAATTAACCCAACATGCACATCTTTGAATGGTGGGAGAACCCACGCATACACAGGGAGAACACAAAAACTCCACACAGAAAGGCCACTGTCCAAACCTCACCCCAGCCGAGGATCGACACAAAGTTCTAACCACCATGCCACCGTGCAGCTCTAAATATCCTATTATGAACTTGTTTTGTGTGAATGTTTATTTTTAATCGCCAGACAATTTGAATTTCCCTTTTAGGGATGAATAAAGTCCTATCTATCTATCTATCTATCTATCTATCTATCTAATCTTGATGACTTAGTTTTTCTCTTGTAAAGTACTCTGTGTTGCCCATGGCATGAAAAGGGCTTTAAAAATTAAGTTTGATTTGATATCCTTAAAATCTTGTTAAAGCTGTTGGGAACTTCGGGTTGACCAGAATAACGGAACTGTTGATTGGACAGAAATAATGGAAATTGATGCAGTAACATTTAGTGAACAATTACTGCTGTACTGTTGGGGCAATAACAGTTGTGGTACTGCTGACCTGAGGGGAGGGAGGAACTGTATCAATAATTGGTAAGAAATGAGGACATTTTGGTGTAGTGGATTTTGACCTGACCTGAAGAAAATCAGTTTAGTTGCTGTTGTGTTTGAGGAAGATTTAAGGAATCTGTGTTTTAAATTTCAGCTGAGCAGAAAAACAGAATAGAAAACAGGGCATTCTATTCTGATGCAGGATTCTAGCTCTACAGTCCTGGACCTTGTTGCTGGTTTTCTGCTTTCGATGCTCCAGATATTTTGTACTGGTAAAAGGTCTGGACTGCAGGCAGACCAGTTCTCCTTTGAAATCATGCTGTTGTGATGGATCCAGGATGTGGTGCAGCATGGTCTTGCCGAAATATGCAAGGTCTTCCCTGAAGGAAATGTGTGGATGGGAGCAGATGTTCTAAAAGCTCCATGTATTTTCAGAATTGACGGAACTTTGCAGATGTGGAACTTCCTCCTCGTTGAGAGACTGCTTCTTCGTTGTGCTCTTTTTGCCCCCATCATGTTACTGAGTTGTTGCTGCAGCTTGTTTCTCCAGATGTTTATTTACTTTTTCATGCAAACGTTTAAGATGATCTCATATTTTTTTTAGATTAGAGACTAAAATTTTATACATTTCTAATATTTTCATAATCTCTTCTGGACAGAAATGTCTGATGTTTCACCATATATCTGTTGGAGCCACTTCTCCAGTGTGGGGGACATGGCCCCCAGTGCTCCATTGGGGATGGATCCACTATGCCAGCTACTTGGTTTTGGCTGCCCGGATCTTGTTCTTGTCATTTTAACATCTGTGGCCTTAACTTCCTCCTTTGACCAGCTTATTATCCCAGCAGGGTATCGGATCACTGGCAGGGCGTAGCTGTTAATTGCCTGGATCTTGTTCTTGTCATTGAGCTGACTTCTCAGTACTTGCCTCACTCGTTGCAGGTATGTAGCTGTGGCAGCTTTCCTTGCGGCTTCTTCATGGTTGCCATTTGCCTGTGGTATGCCCAGGTATTTGTAGCTATATATATATATATATATATATATATATATATATATATATATATATATATATGTGTATATATATACATATATATATATATATATATATATGTGTATATATATACATATATATATATATATATATATATATATATATATATATATATATATATATATATATATATATACATATATATACATATATATATACACATATATACATATATATACATATATATACACATACACACATATATATATATATATATATATATGTTCAAAAGAGCCCCTGAAACAATCCAGCCCCTCACAGCAGGGTGCAAAATACTGGCAGGCAAAGAATACATGGAGCACCATAACCAAGTAGCTGCATAGTGTACAGGAACATCTGTACAGAATATGGACTGGAGACCCCTAAGTCCCAGTGGGAAACTCCCACCAAGGTGGTGGAGAATGAGAGAGCTAAGATCCTCTGGGACTTCCAGATCCAGACAGATAAAATGGTGGTGGCCAACCAAGCGGACAAAGTGATCATGGAGAAGCAGCAGAGGAAAGCCGTAGTGATCCATGTATCCATCCCCAATGATGGAAATATCAGGAAAAAGGAGAAACTGTAGAAGTACCAAGGCCTCAAGGAAGACCTGGAGAAGGTCTGGAGGGTGGAAGCAACAGTAGTACCCATAGTGATGGGAGCACTGGGGGCCGTGTCCCCCCCACTGGAGAAGTGGCTCCAACAGATACCTGGTGGAACATCAGACATCTCTGTCCAGAAGAGATCAGTCCTAGGAACAGCTAAGATACTGAAGAGGAGCCTCAAGATCCCAGGAGGCTGGTAGAGAACCCGAGCTGGAGAGATGAACAGCCACCCGCCCTACCCTGGGAGATGGGAGGGGTGGGTGAGAGAGGAGGTTTTATATAGATGGACTGAAAGAAAATCTGTTTTATAAAATATTTCAACCTATTTGATTTAGTTGTGTTTAACTGACTTGTTTGTGGGCTGATGAACATCACTATTCCTCATCTGTGCACAAATCTAATGTGTTTGTTTCTTATTCTCAGTGGCAGAAGAATCTCCAGGTGAGACACTGAGACTTTTCAGTTCATCTTCAACTTTCTGGTTTCTCCTTGGTCTTAAACATTTTGTTTGTCTTTTTCAGTCCAATCAAGATCATGAACTTTGAGTCTCACTACAACCAGCTGTTGGCAGATTCCACCTACCTGTTATCAGAGGAGTATGAGGTTGGTCATTTTCAGCCTTATTGGTTATCTTGAAAGAGGACTTAAATCTGGAGCCCAAACCACATAGCACGATCAGAGTCAATGGGATAACTTCAGGTTCAGGTCTGGATTTTCAGCTTCATGTCTTGTACTGTGCTTCACCATGGTGAAAGTCACCTGTTTCAGAGCTGGTTGGTATTTGCTGTTGTGAGTTCAGATCTCAGACTTTAGTCCCATCTTAGATGGACAGAACAAGGTTGCAGAGAATGGCAATACTGTTGGGTGGATTGGATTGACAGTCTTTAGATGGACAGAAATGAGTGAACAGAAATAGTTATACCTTTGGGTAAACAAGAATAGAGATTGGTAGCATAGTACGAGGAGTGGTAGTCTCGGGGTTGGGCCTGGGAAACCTGGGTTAGGGTGTTGTGGAAAAACTAGAAAGTCAAAGGATGAGGAGTCTGAACATGAGTGAAAGAGATTATCAAGGTTTATTTAAACAAAGAATAAAATAAACAAGTAATACAATTGCAATTTGAGAGACTGTTCAGAAGTCTGGAGGGATTCTGATCTGAGGAGCACGAGATATGAACCTCTTTAACAATTACAGAAGATACGTCAGATGTGATAAATGCCTTGTTTTCCCTTGGTTAACATGATAGCTGATCTTATCAAAGACTGATCAGAGCCTTGCTGCCCAGTCACCCAAGGATTAGCAGATAGGCCACTTTAAGATATACAACCTAGATTACTCCATTTTATGATGGTTTAACAGACTACCGTGAGGACCCAGCCACACACACAGAAGCTGTGAACAAAAACCTGTTTATTCAAAAAGGGAGAAATGAGAGGTGAGGCTAAGGGACAGAGGATTAATCCTTGGGACTGAGCAGCTGAGAGAGTCCTGGTTCCAGAGACATGGTCAGGAGGAGGTCAAGATTGTGATAAAGCAGATCAGGTACTTAGCCAGGACAATAGGCGAGGCTCGGGGGTCCAAAACCTAGGCAAGGGTCTGCGTCCAGAAAATCTGACGGGCTAGAGGAATCCATCATGGGCAGAGAAAGAAGGGTAATCCAGGGATATATAAAAAGGTGGGTCAGCAACTGGACACAATCTTTCGAACTCTGGATAACAACTAGACATGATCTGCCGATGATTTAGCAGAGGGAAAGCGACTGGAGAGGGTCTAAGTAGGCTGGGAGTTGTGACAATACACAGGTGGACTGAATAAGGCTGATGAGCACAGGGAACATGGCAGAGGCTATTAGGAAGCCCTAGGTGGACTGAGTTCCAACTGGTTAGTGCCATCAGGTCAGGGAAGAAAAACATGACAGATCAGCAATATAGGGCTTTACCTCAGGAAGGAGGGTTACTCAGATATTAGACATAGAAAGTGTCCTGGTCGAGAGCCACTTAGGATCTCTATAGCCTTATGCTTAAAACTGCTCTGATGTGAGGCCTTCCTCTATGAGTAACAGAACAATGCATATGTTTAACATACAAACCATACAAAGTAACATGATGAGATTCATATGCAGAACACCAAATCAATACGAGTAGATATATGAAATTCACTACAATTCCCCTCTTCTGATCATAATGAAACATATTTCATATTGACCACACGAAAGATAAAAATTTCATAAAATCACATAAATGAAAAACAAAGTAATCATTAGGGTCACAAGGAACAAGAGGTGTGTCGCTGTGGGTGCCTGAGCACGGCCCTTGACCCCCCAACTAATCCCTGGGTACCAGAAAACGAAGCTCACAGCTCTTAGTGTGCTTACTGATGAATTAAAAGTAGAAGGCTACTTTTGGCCTTTTTTGTGAAGTATGTACTGAAAAATAAAGATTTCTAAATGGTAGAAGTGATGGGTGAGCAGAAATGGTGTGAGTACATGCTTCAGTCTCATCTTCCAGTGTTTAGCCTGTTAATGTTTCTTTCCTTCAGGACCTGAAGGATGTGGGTCGGAATCAGCCTCTGGACTCAGCCCTGCTGCCAGAAAACCGTGGGAAGAACCGATACAACAACATCCTGCCCTGTGAGTGACAGAATCACCTGCCTGACCTGCCTCACCAGTCAGGCTCTAACTGTGTCTCTGTCTGTGTTCAGATGACTCAACGAGGGTGAAGCTGTCCTACGTGGATGATGATCCCTGCTCAGACTACATCAATGCCAGCTATATCCCAGTAAGAACTGATTCTGTAGTACCAGCAGAAATTTACATGTAATGGGTATGGACTGAGACTGGTCATGGGGAAAGACCAGTGGCCTCATTTATCAAACAGTGCGTAGCAACGCTGACTCCAGGCGGCGTACGAACAACAAGCAGGAAATGCGGCGCAAAAAAAAACTTCACGATTTACAAAGCAGCACGTCCCACGCCTGTTTCCTCCATAAATCAGGATCAACACTAAGCTTTGTGCACGTGAGGGAACATCTGGCCACGCCCACATGTTGGCCATAAAAGGTCAGGCCGACGCCCTGATAAATATTAATCCATCTCATTTCCATGACGGTTCTGCAGGAAAAAAAGAGGAATTTTCTGGAAAATGAGGAAGAAATTCTAACAGATAAAGCTGTAAAATGTAAAAGTATTTTATCTGGTGGAGACGGGATGGACATCAGCACCAGCAGAAAGACAGAGGAGGTCAGCAGGGGACAGATGCTGTCAGCGTCTCATCAGACCACCGGACTTATCCAGAAAGGACAAATAAAGTGGTCAGACAATAAAATGTAGGGAGAAAGTGCATCTTGGTCCACAGGAGGAGGAAGGGGGGGCGCTGCCCACTCCCACAGATTAGAAGCTGGCGGGAAAATGAAGGAGTCCAGAGATACGCTGGAACAAAATGCTCCAGATGATGCTGGAAGTGCTTCATTCCTTTGTTTCAGATTATAAAATGAACGGACATAAATGAGACGTCTCTGACTCCAGTTTATTTACTGGGAACATACTGGTGTTCCTGTGTGTCCCAGCTGGGTTGCAGCGCTGCAGATGTGGTCGGAGAGGGGGGGCAGTGGGTTCACCTTGTCCCCCCAGCAGGCGTGTCCTGGCAGAGGAGGAGGTGCAGGAGACGGAGACATGAAGACACCCTGACGCATTTTCTCAGTTTTTCCAGATGCTGTTAATGTCCAACATTCTGGGGGAAAGTTTACATTTGATTTGGAACAAATGGCTCAGATTTCTGCCTTTGGTGTCAGCATTTCTCCAGATGTTGTCGTACACCAGGGTCAGAGTTGGCGTGGAGGTCGGGACGTTTTACCGCCATGTCCTGCTTTTAGAAGTCCCAGAAGCTGGCTGTAATTGGCATAAGCTGGGTTTTGTGTGAAAGCTTTATAAATGAGGCTCCTTTCCTACCAGTTTGGATGTGATTTGTTGTGTTAAAATTTGAACTGGCTTTGTAGTTTTGGCTGGTTTTGGATAAATAAAAAAGAACTTAATTTTGGACTTGGTTTGGAATTTTGGACCAGGTCAAGACTTAAGTTTACACTGGTTGTGAGCTTGAACGCATTGTGGACGTGCCTTTGAACTGTTAGGAAAAGGATACTTGATATGAAACAAGAGGAAGATGATGGGACTCAGAGCTGGAAAGGCCGGAATGAGGATGTTCAGTCACCAAAGAAAAAAAAAAAAAAGAATTGAAGCAGCTGGTTATCAGGTGTTCTATTTTCATTGTTTTTCTACTTTGGAAATGCCTTTTTTTTTTTAAATTATTTTTGGACCTAGTTTTGAACATTTGTGTTTCTGCTCAGAATAAGTCGCAAGTAATTCCCTTTATTCCTCTTTTTTTAATGTAACAATAGAAGGCTCGTAAATACTCAGAGAAACAAGATTCTTCCAAAATACTCTAAACTGATCAAATCTTGTCTTGATTTGCCATAAGCTTCAGCCTGCTAACAGACAGGATAGATATAGCTCTACTGAATGTCACATCCTTGGCAGGGAAAAGCACAAACTTGATTTCTTGTTTTTAACAGAAACCTGGTGAGAGAGAAAAAGATTCAGTTGTTCTTGCTTAAGCAATTCCTCCAAACTTCAGCTCTGTGAGTGAAGCTGGATTAAATAAGATTAAATAAGACATGAAAAACCATGTTGGCAGGAAAACAAGACAGCAAGTGGCGGTTTTCAGATGATCTCATCCAGGTTTTTCTGACTGATTGTAGAAAAGGTCGTCATGTAGTTTAATGGACACAGCGAGGACATAAGTCCGCCCTGTTCTGGAAGCACTGACTGAGTTTCAGATTTTTGTTGGCTAAGAAAGAAGTGAACTCATTGGTTGGATAGAAGTTGTGAAGATACTGACTCATGAGGATTAATTAGTCTGTCTACAGTAAAAAACAAGGCTCGAGTGTTATTGCTGTTTACAGGAATAATGTCAGAAGAGAAAGATTGTCTTGCATTTCTGAGCTCCAGATTATAAATCCTCAATCTTTCTTTATAGATCTCATACAGCTTTGTTTTCTGCCACCTACATTCAGCTTTCCCAGTTTTCAGCTCTGACCAGCATGGAAGTTTTCCATGGAGCTGCCTTTGCAGCAGTGATCACTTTCCCCTTCATTGGAGCAGCAGTATCAATAATGTCATTTTTCTACTGAAATGATCCAGAGGCTCATCAACTGAAGGCCAAGGCAGGGGGGTGATGGAAAGGAAGCTTGAAGGAACATTTCAGTGGTATTTTTACCGATGTAATGTTTTTTGACAACCTCTCTTTGGGCGTTCTTAACGATAATTAGAGCAGTCTCAAAGAAAACACAGGAATGATCAGACAGAGCAATATCCATTACTACAACCTTGGAAATATTCAGATCTGTACAGATGACCAGATCCAGACGTTTGTTTTGTTTCTTCTTCACATGCTGGGTTTGACCAAAGTTATCATGATACATGATATTTTGTTCCCTTTGTCCTGGTGATTACTAGCAAGAATGTTAAAATCACCAACAATAACTGCACAGTCATAGTCAACACAGATTATTGACAGCAGCCCAGCAAAGTCATTGAAAAAGGTTACACATTATTTAGGATACTGCACATGTTCACGAACAACACATGAGATAAGAATTCATCTAGAGAGACACAAATGAAGCAAAGTCTTTCCAAGACATCTGCATGCAGTTTGAGGAAATCATAAAAAAAAAACAAAAAAACAGTTCCCCCTACTTTTTTTTTTTTTTTATCTAAAGGACAGGGACTACGTTGTGTCTACAGGCAGTGCTTTAAGTGGGCTAGTATGCACCAGTACGCAGTACCAGCACTTATAAATTCTAGCCCTTTGCATACCGGGACTTTTTTTTTTTTTTTTACAGAGTATTGTGTACCAGTACTACTTTATACAGCATATAGTGCACACCGGGACTATTTTTTTACAGTGTATAGTGCATACCAGAACTATTTTTTACAGCGTATAGTGCACACCGGGACTATTTTTTACAGCGTATAGTGCACACCGGGACTATTTTTTACAGCGTATAGTGCACACCGGGACTATTTTTTTACAGTGTATAGTGCATACCGGAACTATTTTTTACAGCGTATAGTGCACACCAGGACTATTTTTTACAGCGTATAGTGCACACCGGGACTATTTTTTACAGCGTATAGTGCACACCGGGACTATTTTTTACAGCGTATAGTGCACACCGGGACTATTTTTTACAGCGTATAGTGCACACCAGAACTATTTTTTACAGCGTATAGTGCACACCAGAACTATTTTTTACAGCGTATAGTGCACACCGGGACTATTTTTTACAGTGTATAGTGCATACCAGAACTATTTTTTACAGCGTATAGTGCATACCGGGACTATTTTTTACAGCGTATAGTGCATACCGGGACTATTTTTTACAGCGTATAGTGCACACCGGGACTATTTTTTACAGCGTATAGTGCATACCGGGACTATTTTTTACAGCGTATAGTGCATACCGGGATACCAGTATACCCTCCTACGACTTCACCACATATTACAGCTTATAGTTGTTGATTTTAATAATAAAATAACAAGAAGTCGCCTCAAAAGAAGTGTATTGTTAAGACCAGTTTAGACACACAAAGCTTGCTGTAGCGTCACACCACACGTCACGTTGTTCACTCCCTTCTGTGTTTCCTTTCTGTCATGGTGTGAAGATGCACGATTAAGCAATCTGGAGAATGTGAAAATGGTTTATTTGGTGAACTAAGGGGATGGTTCCGGAAAGACCCGAAGGTGGGGTTCTCTGCAAAGATAGATGTATGAGTAATGGAAATGATGGAATAAATCTCTGGGAAGTGAAGGTGTCCTACTTGTTTCGGAGTTGCCGTGAATTCAGGTGGTGTCAGGAGGTCCAAGAGGATGGATGTTGGCAGTGGGTGCCAGTGAGGGTCCTTTCGGTGGAGGGCAGATAGGCAGCGACAAGCTGATCGGATCCGGAGGATAGCCAGTGGAGAGAAAGCCTGGTTATTGGTAGGGAGTGGTTGCTGGTGATGATTGGCTGCTGGGAGGGAAATCACAGGTAGCTCGGGAGAGTCCACAAAGGAGTGTCTCTGGAAAAAAACAAGAATTCTTAAAGTTTCTCAGAGGATACAGGAATTCGCTGGAGGGCTTAGGTTTTACCACAGAGGCTCAACGCTCAAGCGACGAAGGACTGGCAATCAGCTGCAGATATAGTGCTGGTAGATGATCTCTAATTCTCCACAGGTGTGCAGACTTGCACACCTGTGGTGAGAACACCCTCCAGAAAATGGTTCCTCTGGCTCCCTCTGGTGGATCCTGAAAAAAGCTTCAAAGAACCCACACCCCCTGACACTTTGAAGTGGACGTGCTTTGGTTGACAGGAAAGGAGGAGAAAAAAAATTATGGCGGCTGTAATGTTACAGACAGAAGCAGAGTTGAGTAATGATAGTAGTACTACTTTACAGTCATTTACTACAGTAGTACCACTAACAGACATTTACTACAGTAGTACTACTAACAGACATTTACTACAGTAGTACTACTAACAGACATTTACTACAGTAGTACTACTAACAGACATTTACTACAGTAGTACTACTAACAGACATTTACTACAGTAGTACTACTAACAGACATTTACTACAGTAGTACCACTAACGGACATTTACTACAGTAGTACTACTAACAGACATTTACTACAGTAGTACTACTAACAGACATTTACTACAGTAGTACCACTAACAGACATTTACTACAGTAGTACTACTTTACAGTCATTTACTACAGTAGTACTACTAACAGACATTTACTACAGAAGTAGTACTAACAGTCTTGTACTAAAGTAGTACTACTATACCTTTACTACAGTAGTACTACTGACAGTCATTTACTACAGTAGTACTACTAACAGTCGTTTACTACAGTAGTACTACTTATTGCCATTTACTACAGTAGTACTACTAACGGACATTTACTACAGTAGTACTACTAACAGTCATGTACTACAGTAGTACTACTAACAGACATTTACTACAGTAGTGCTACTTATAGCCATTTACTACAGTAGTACTACTAACAGACATTTACTACAGTAGTACTACTGACAGTCATTTACTACAGTAGTACTACTAACAGTCGTTTACTACAGTAGTACTACTTATAGCCATTTACTACAGTAGTACTACTTATAGCCATTTACTACAGTAGTACTACTTTACAGTCATTTACTACAGTAGTACTACTTAACAGTCATTTACTACAGTAGTACTACTAACAGACATTTACTACAGTAGTACTACTAACAGTCATGTACTACAGTAGTACTACTAACAGACATTTACTACAGTAGTACTACTTATAGCATTTACTACAGTAGTACTACTAACAGACATTTACTACGATAGTACTACTAACAGTCATGTACTACAGTAGTACTACTAACAGACATTTACTACAGTAGTACTACTTATAGCCATTTACTACAGTAGTACTACTAACAGACTTTTACTACAGTAGTACTACTAACAGACATTTACTACAGTAGTACTACTAACAGACATTTACTACAGTAGTACTACTTATAGCCATTTACTACAGTAGTACTACTAACAGACATTTACTACAGTAGTACTACTAACAGACATTTACTACAGTAGTACTACTTAACAGTAATTTACTACAGTAGTACTACTAACAGACATTTACTACAGTAGTACTAATTATAGCCATTTACTACAGTAGTACTACTTAACATCCGTTTACTACAGTAGTACTACTAACAGCTATTTACTAGATTAGTAAAACGAACAGCCATTTATGACAGTCGTACTACTAGCAGACATTTACTACAGTAGTACTACTATACATTTACTACAGTAGTACCACTAACAGTCTTGTACTAAAGTAGTACTACTATACATTTACTACAGTAGTACTACTAACAGTCGTTTACTACAGTAGTACTACTTAACAGTCATTTACTACAGTAGTACTACTAACAGACATTTACTACAGTAGTACTACAAACAGCTATTTACTACAGTAGTACTACCAAGAGCCCTTTACTACAGTAGTACTACGAACAGTCATGTACTACAGTAGTACTACTAACAGAAATTTACTACAGTAGTACTACTTATAGCCATTTACTACAGTAGTACTACTTAACATCCGTTTACTACATTAGTACTACTAACAGCTATTTACTAGATTAGTGAAACTAACAGCCATTTATAAAAGTCGTACGATTAACAGACATTTACTAAAGTAATACTACTATACATTTACTACAGTAGTACTACTAACAGTCTTGTACTAAAGTAGTCCTACTATACATTTACTACAGTAGTACTACTGACAGTTATTTACTACAGTAGCACTACTAATGGTCATTTACTACAGTAGTACTACTAACAGACATTTACTACAGTAGTACTACTTATAGCCATTTACTACAGTAGTACTACTTAACATCCGTTTACTACAGTAGTACTACTAACAGCTATTTACTAGATTAGTAAAACAAACAGCCATTTATGACAGTCGTACTACTAACAGACATTTACTACAGTAGTACTACTATACATTTACTACAGTAGTACCACAAACAGTCTTGTACTAAAGTAGTACTACTATACATTTACTACAGTAGTACTACTAACAGTCGTTTACTACAGTAGTACTACTTAACAGTCATTTACTACAGTAGTACTACTAACAGACATTTACTACAGTAGTACTACAAACAGCTATTTACTACAGTAGTACAAAAAACAGCTATTTACTACAGTAGTACTACCAAGAGCCCTTTACTACAGTAGTACTACGAACAGTCATGTACTACAGTAGTACTACTAACAGAAATTTACTACAGTAGTACTACTTATAGCCATTTACTACAGTAGTACTACTTATAGCCATTTACTACAGTAGTACTACTTAACATCCGTTTACTACATTAGTACTACTAACAGCTATTTACTAGATTAGTGAAACTAACAGCCATTTATAAAAGTCGTACGATTAACAGACATTTACTAAAGTAATACTACTATACATTTACTACAGTAGTACTACTGACAGTTATTTACTACAGTAGCACTACTAATGGTCATTTACTACAGTAGTACTACTAACAGACATTTACTAAAGTAATACTACTATACATTTACTACAGTAGTACTACTAACAGACATTTACTACAGTAGTGCTACTTATAGCCATTTACTACAGTAGTACTGCTTACAGTCATTTACTACAGTAGTACTACTAACAGACATTTACTACAGAAGTACTACTAACAGTCATGTACTACAGTAGTACTACTAACAGACATTTACTACAGTAGCACTACTTATAGCCAGTTACTACAGTAGTACTGCTTACAGTCATTTACTACAGTAGTACTACTAACAGACATTTACTACAGTAGTACCACTAACAGTCTTGTACTAAAGTAGTACTACTATACATTTACTACAGTAGTACTACTGACAGTCATTTACTACAGTAGTACTACTAACAGACATTTACTACAGTAGTAGTACAAACAGCTATTTACTACAGTAGTACAAAAAACAGCTATTTACTACAGTAGTACTACCAAGAGCCCTTTACTACAATAGTACTACTAACATACATTTACTACAGTAGTACCACTAACAGTCATGTACTACAGTAGTACTACTTATAGCCATTTACTACAGTAGTACTACTTATAGCCATTTACTACAGTAGTACTACTTTACAGTTATTTACTACAGTAGTACTACTTAACAGTCATTTACTACAGTAGTACTACTAACAGACATTTACTACAGTAGTACTACTAACAGTCATGTACTACAGTAGTACTACTGACAGACATTTACTACAGTAGTACTACTTATAGCATTTACTACAGTAGTACTACTAACAGACATTTACTACAGTAGTACTACTAACAGTCATGTACTACAGTAGTACTACTAACAGACATTTACTACAGTAGTACTACTTATAGCCATTTACTACAGTAGTACTGCTTACAGTCATATACTACAGTAGTACTACTAACAGAAATTTACTACAGTAGTACTACTTTACAGTCATTTACTACAGTAGTACTACTTAACAGTCATTTACTACAGTAGTACTACTAACAGACATTTACTTCAGAAGTACTACTAACAGTCATGTACTACAGTAGTACTACTAACAGACATTTACTACAGTAGTACTACTTATAGCCATTTACTACAGTAGTACTGCTTGCAGTCATGTACTACAGTAGTACTACTAACAGACATTTACTACAGTAGTACTACTAACAGACATTTTCTACAGTAGTACTACTAACAGACATTTTATACAGTAGTACTACTAACAGTCATGTACTACAGTAGTACTACTAACAGACATTTACTACAGTAGTACTACTTATAGCCATTTACTACAGTAGTACTACTTAACATCCGTTTACTACAGTAGTACTACTAACAGCTATTTACTAGATTAGTAAAACTAACAGCCATTTATGACAGTCGTACTACTAACAGACATTTACTACAGTAGTACTACTATACATTTACTACAGTAGTACCACTAACAGTCTTGTACTAAAGTAGTACTACTATACATTTACTACAGTAGTACTAATGACAGTCATTTACTACAGTAGTACTACTAACAGTCGTTTACTACAGTAGTACTACTTAACAGTCATTTACTACAGTAGTACTACTAACAGACATTTACTACAGTAGTACTACAAACAGCTAATTACTACAGTAGTACAAAAAACAGCTATTTACTACAGTAGTACTACCAAGAGCACTTTACTACAGTAGTACTACTAACAGTCATGTACTACAGTAGTACTACTAACAGAAATTTACTACAGTAGTACTACTTATAGCCATTTACTACAGTAGTACTACTTATAGCCATTTACTACAGTAGTACTACTTAACATCCGTTTACTACATTAGTACTACTAACAGACATTTACTACAGTAGTACCACTATACATTTACTACAGTAGTACCACTAACAGTCTTGTACTAAAGTAGTACTACTATACATTTACTACAGTAGTACTACTAACAGTCGTTTACTACAGTAGTACTACTTAACAGTCATTTACTACAGTAGTACTACTAACAGACATTTAATACAGTAGTACTACAAACAGCTAATTACTACAGTAGTACAAAAAACAGCTATTTACTACAGTAGTACTACCAAGAGCACTTTACTACAGTAGTACTACTAACAGTCATGTACTACAGTAGTACTACTAACAGAAATTTACTACAGTAGTACTACTTATAGCCATTTACTACAGTAGTACTACTTATAGCCATTTACTACAGTAGTACTACTTAACATCCGTTTACTACATTAGTACTACTAACAGCTATTTACTAGATTAGTGAAACTAACAGCCATTTATGAAAGTCGTACTACTAACAGACATTTACTAAAGTAATACTACTATACATTTACTACAGTAGTACTACTAACAGTCTTGTACTAAAGTAGTCCTACTATACATTTACTACAGTAGTACTACTGACAGTTATTTACTACAGTAGCACTACTAATGGTCATTTACTACAGTAGTACTACTTAACATCCGTTTACTACAGTAGTACCACTAACAGACATTTACTAAAGTAATACTACTATACATTTACTATAGTAGTACTACTAACAGACATTTACTACAGTAGTACTACTAACAGACATTTACTAAAGTAATACTACTATACATTTACTACAGTAGTACTAACAGTCTTGTACTAAAGTAGTACTACTATACATTTACTACAGTAGTACTACAAACAGCCACTTACTACAGTAGTACTACTAACAGACGTTTACTGCAGTAGTACTACTAACAGCCATTTACGACAGTAGTACTACTATATATTTACTACAGTAGTACTACTAACAGTCTTGTACTACAGTAGTACTACTAACAGACAATTACTACAGTAGTACTACTAATAGTCATTTACTACAGTAGTACTACTAACAGCCATTTACTACAGTATTACTACTAATAGTCATTTACTACAGTATTACTACTAACAGTCATTTACTACAGTATTACTACTAACAGTCATTTACTACAGTGGTACTACTTAACAGCCACTTACTACAGTAGTACTACTAACAGCCGTTTACTACAGTAGTACTACTAACAGCTATTTACGACAGTCGTACTACTAACAGCCATTTACTACAGTAGTACTACTAACAGACATTTACTACAGTAGTACTACTAATAAACATTTCCTACAGTCGTACTACTAATTCTCATGTACTACAGTAGTACAACGAACAGACATTTACTACGGTAGTACTACTAACAGACATTTACTACAGTAGTACTACTAACAGCCATTTACGACAGTAGTACTACTATACATTTACTACAGTAGTACTAGTAATAAACATTTACTACAGTAGTACTACTAATTCTCATGTACTACAGTAGTACAACAAACAGACATTTACTACGGTAGTACTACTAACAGACATTTACTACAGTAGTACTACTAACAGTCATTTACAACAGTAGTACTACTAACAGTCATTTACTACTGTAGTACTACTAACAGACATTTACTACAGTAGTCCTACAAACAGCCATTTACTACAGTAGTACTACTAACAGCCATTTACTACAGTAGTACTACTAACAGACATTTACTACAGTAGTACTACTAACAGCCGTTTACTACAGTAGTACTACTAACAGCCATTTACTACAGTAGTACTACTAACAGCCATTTACTACAGTAGTACTACTAACAGACATTTACTACAGTAGTACTACTTAACAGTCATTTACTACAGTAGTACTACTAACAGTCTTTTACTACAGTAGTACTACTAACAGCCATTTACTACAGTAGTACTACTAACAGACGTTTACTACAGTAGTACTACTAACAGTCAATTACTACAGTATTACTACTAACAGTCATTTACTACAGTGGTACTACTTAACAGCCACTTACTACAGTAGTACTACTAACAGCCGTTTACAACAGTAGTACTACTAACAGCTATTTACGACAGTCGTACTACTAACAGCCATTTACTACAGTAGTACTACTAACAGCCATTTACTACAGTAGTACCTATAACAGACATTTACTAAAGTAATACTACTATACATTTACTACAGTAGTACTACTAACAGACATTTACTACAATAGTACTACTAACAGACATTTACTAAAGTAATACTACTATACATTTACTACAGTAGTACTACTAACAGTCTTGTACTAAAGTAGTACAACTATACATTTACTACAGTAGTACTACTGACAGTAATTTACTACAGTAGTACTACAAACAGCCACTTACTACAGTAGTACTACTAACAGACGTTTACTGCAGTAGTACTACTAACAGCCATTTACGATAGTAGTAGTACTATACATTTACTACAGTAGTACTACTAACAGTCTTGTACTACAGTAGTACTACTAACAGACAATTACTACAGTAGTACTACTAATAGTCATTTACTACAGTAGTACTACTAACAGCCATTTACTACAGTAGTACTACTAACAGACGTTTACTAAAGTAATACTACTATACATTTACTACAGTAGTACTACTAACAGACATTTACTACAGTAGTACTACTAACAGACATTTACTAAAGTAATACTACTATACATTTACTACAGTAGTACTACTAACAGCCGTTTACTACAGTAGTACTACTAACAGACGTTTACTGCAGTAGTACTACTAACAGCCATTTACGACAGTAGTACTACTATACATTTACTACAGTAGTACTACTAACAGTCATTTACTACAGTAGTACTACTAACAGACAATTACTACAGTAGTACTACTAACAGCCATTTACTACAGTATTACTACTAACAGTCATTTACTACAGTGGTACTACTTAACAGCCACTTACTACAGTAGTACTACTAACAGCCGTTTACTACAGTAGTACTACTAACAGCTATTTACGACAGTCGTACTACTAACAGCCATTTACTACAGTAGTACTACTAACAGCCATTTACTACAGTATTACTACTAACAGTCATTTACTACAGTATTACTACTAACAGTCATTTACTACAGTATTACAACTAACAGCCAAGTACTACAGTAGTACTACTAACAGTGTTTATAGACCAGACCCCTCAGGTCATCAGGACCAGGTCTACGTTGTATTCATAGACCAGACCCCTCAGGTCATCAGGACCAGGTCTACGTTGTGTGAAACCTGCAGGTCTACTGAAACTCTCAGTTGTTTTCAATCAAGATTAAAAACTTTTTTAAGTTTTCTTCTTCACTACTTTGTATTTCCATCCTAACACGCTGTTTTTATGCAGGGTGTGGCTATCAGGTATGCGCTGCTGGAGGGGGAGGAGGGGAGCCGGGAGAAGAAGCTTATGGATAATAAGAAATGAACAACTCCATTTGGGTGGGAACGTTTGGATTGGTCAGAGTTTTTACAGATTTACAGTAAACTGAGGGGTCTAACTATATTTCTTATTGTTCATGATGACAGAATGTATAGACTACTATCAGGATGAGGAACCACTTCACCCAGAGGAACATGTCTCTGAGCAGGAGGACCTGCTGGAGATTTAATTTGTCACACTGTACTTTTTATTCAAAACATTTTCACTCCCTCTTTTTATTTAATGACTTTTGTTTACTTTTCATGTTTGTTTGTTTTTAATGCTCTCTGCACCTCGCTGTAAGACTCTCATGTTTTTATATAAAGCACTTTGAATTGTTTTGAACATGAAATGTCCTGTAGGAATAAACTTCCTTGCCTTTCCTAAACTGATTGTGGATTTAGGTTTGGTCTAAGTTAGACTGGTTTTACACTCTCTTTGGACTGGTTTGGATAAGTTTGTACTGGTTTTGGACTGGTTTGGATGAAAATTAAACTGGTTTGAAATTGAATCGGACAGCTTTGGACTGATTTAGACTGGTTTGAACTGTTTGAATGTGTTTAGACGATTTGGGTTTGTATAAGTATATCCATTCTTCAAATTGTGTTCTCTGTGTTTTTAGGGTAATAACTTCCGTCGGGAGTACATTGCCACACAGGGTCCCCTACCAGGAACAAAGGACGATTTCTGGAAGATGGTGTGGGAGCAGAATGTCCACAACTTGGTTATGGTCACACAGTGTGTGGAGAAAGGCCGGGTGGGTTTGAGACAGAAAACTACTCCACTGTTGAAGCTACTGAGAAACCTCCATGAACCTCGCAGGTGATCTTGGGTTAAAGTAATGTTGTTCTTCTCCTGGATCCAGGTGAAGTGTGACCACTACTGGCCATTCGATCAGGACCCTCTGTACTATGGAGACCTGATTGTCCAGATGCTGTCAGAGTCGGTTCTGCCTGAGTGGACCATCAGGGAGTTCAGAATCTGCAGTGTAAGTTCTGGAGCCGGAGTAAATCTGCTGGAAATGTTCAGTTTGTGGATTTGCTGCTGACAGATCAGTTTTCCTGTCTGCCTTCAGGAGGAGCAGCTGAGCTTAAGCCGTCTGGTTCGCCAGTTTCACTACACGGTTTGGCCCGATCACGGAGTCCCTGAAACCACTCAGTCCCTCATCCAGTTTGTTCGAACCGTCCGGGACTACGTCAGCCGCAGCCCTGGATCTGGTCCTACCGTGGTCCACTGCAGGTGGGTAATTAGTGCTGCAGAAGGAAATTTAAGACACAAATGAATCTGGTGATTCTGACTGACGAGTCTGTTTCAGTCAAGTGAAAATCCCTTTAGAGTCACTTCACAGAAAACTTGTTTGTTGTTTATGTGACGTTTATGGAACAAACAAGCTACAACTCGATGGGATCCTTCTCATTTTCCTGCTAAAGATGATTTGATAGAGATTTACATGGACATCCAAGCTTTCTGACCTTCTTTGGTTAATATGATCATAGAAATAACAAATGATAAAATGGAAACAAAACCAATCGAAACTACGTAAACATTTCTGTTTTATTTATTATAACAGAAACAATGATGGAAATAACAAAACAACAAAACCAACACAGACGTCTTCGCTTTACTAACGAGTTCTGTTCCCACGTTGTGGCGTGACCCAAAATTCTGCAGAAATTAGATTTTTGCCCTTAAACACCTCCTAAATACCCTTTAATTACTAAATAAATATCTAAATACACGTATTATACATCGTATGAATGGAGAAACAGTTCAGGCACTTAAAATAGACATTTCAATTAAATACACGCACTAAGGTGTGGTCTCAGCCTCCGTGCCACGCATTGCAAAAGCCTATATGAAACCTCAAAACTTCAAAACTTGCTCTATTTCTTATTTACATGTATTTAATGAGCGTCATAAAATCGAAACAATGTAAGTCGAGAGCTGCGTAACCCGAGGACCGCCTGTAAATAAAGGTTATGACTCTTCTCAGGGAAAGGTTGGCAACATTAAAGACTGGGTTAAAAGGTACAAATTCTTTTTTAAAAAAAAGGCTTATTCAGCAGGTTTTAGTCGCTATTAACCAAAATAAATCTTAAAGCAAGACAAAAGAAGGAATCTAAGAAAATAATCCGCTTTGTAGACACCGACACCAAGTCCAGAAGCTCCAAACAACAAGCTGCTCTCAACAAACACAGGAGTCCTGAATATTTAGCAGCGTTCTGCTTAAATTCTGGAGCTGCTGAACATCTGAGAGTTGGGCCAATCACGGACAGGTAAGCCACAGTTCCATCCAAACCTGTGGTTGTAGCCAAACAGGGCTTTAACTAGAGCCAGTTAGAGTTTTAAAAAGAACGGAGTGTCACGGGATCATGTGGGCTCAGGCGAGCTCATCATCTCCTCTCATCAACCAGAGGCAGCTGAGCCTCTGAACAGCTGCTGAACATGTGATGGAAGGACTACCATCTACCATCCAATCAGGCCATGGAGGGAACAGGGACAACCTTGTCCAAATCTTCTCTCTGCAAGTTGGACTCGATTTTTCTGAGCCTCAAATGAGGAACCAATCAAAAAACACGCCGATATTTTTAGCTAGAAATCAGTGGAACAAAATGTTTTAATAGCTCAGATTTACCAGATCATTTTACTTTAAATAAGATATACATGGTTCAACGCGATTCAGTGAAATCGGTTTAGTTTCTGAACCTTCATGTCATCGCAGTGAGACTCCACAACTTAGACGTAAAAGGACATAAAGTCTCATTAAAATCCATGTCAGCCATGT